>NW_012308123.1:0-2581 GCF_000151885.1 Dipodomys ordii | reverse complement strand
AATTCATCATGTCCTGCTGTGTCCTCGCTGTGTCCCCCGCTGTCTCCCTCTCTGTTCCCCGCTGTGTTGCGCTGTGTCCCTCTGTGTCCCCTGCTGTGTCCCGCAGTGTCTTGCTGTGCCCCCACTCTGTCCCGTTGTGTCCACAGCTGGGTACCAAGCTGTGTAACACTGTGTCCCCGGTGTATCGACGCTGTGTCCTGCTGGGTCCCGCTGTGTCCCGCTGTGTCCTCGCTGGGTCCCCCGCTGTGTCCTGCTGTGTCCCCCGCTGTGTCCCGCTGTGTCCCGCTGTGTCCCCCGCTGTGTCCCTGCTGTGTCCCCGCTGTGTCCCGCTGTGTAATGCTGTGTCCCCCGCTCAGTCCCGCTGTGTCCCCGCTGTGTCCCAATGTGTCCTCGCTCTTTCCCCCACTGTGTACCGCTGTGTCCTTCCTGTGTCCCCCACTGTGTCCCTCTGTGTCCCGCTGTGTCCCCCGCTGTGGCCCCCGCTATGTCCCGCTGTGTCCACTGCTGTGTTCCGCTGTGTCACGCTGTGTCCTCGCTGTGTCCCCCGCTGTGTCCGGCTGTGTCCCCGCTATGTCCCCAGCTGTGACCCGCTGTGTCCCGCTGTGTACCCCGCTGTGTCCCGCTATGTTCCCGCAGTGTCCCGCTGTGTCCTGCTGTGTGCCGCTGTGTCCTCGCTGTGTCCCCCGCTGTGTCCCGTTGTGTCCCCAGCTGTGTCCCCCGCTGAGTACCCTCGGTGTCCTGCTGTGTCCCGCTGTGTTCCGTGGTGTCCCGCTTTGTCCCCCGCTGTGTCCCCAGCTGAGTCCCCGCTGTGGCCCCTCTGTGTCCCGCTGTGTCCCGCTCTGTCCCTGCTGTGTCCTGCTGTGTCCCGCTGTGTCCCCACTTTGTGCCCGCTGTGTCCCGCTGTGTACTCCGTTGTGTCAGGCTGTGTCCCCCGCTTTGTCCCGCTGTGTCCCCGCAGTGTCCCCGCTGTGTCCCGCTGTGTCACACTGTGTCCCATGGTGTCCTGCTTTGTCCCCAGCTGTGTCCCCCGCTGAGTACCCTCCTTGTCCTGCTGTGTCCTCGCTGTGTGCCCCGCTTTCTCCCACTTTGTCCCACACTGTGTCCCACTGTGTCCTCGCTGTGTCCTGCTGTGTCCCGCACTATGTCCCGCTGTTTCCCGCTGTGTCCCCCGCTGTGTCTCTGCTGTGTCCCCGCTGTGTCCCGCTGTGTCCTCACTGTGTCCTCCGCTGTCTCCCGCTCTGTCCCCTGCTGTGTCTCACGCTTTATCCCATCTGTGTCCCACTCTGTCCTGCTGTGTCCCGCTGTGTCCACCACTGTGTCCCTTTGTGTCCCCAGCTGTGTAACCCGCTGTGTAACACTGTGAATCCCGCTGTATCGAGGCTGTGTCACGCTGGGTCCCGCTGTGTCCTTGCTCTGTTATTCGTGGTGTCCCCCTCTGTCCCCCGCTGTGTCCCCCGCTCTGTCCTGCTGTGTCTCCTGCTGTGTCCCGTTGTGTCCCGCTGTGTCCCCCGCTGTGCCCCTGCTGTGTCCCCGCTGTGTCACGCTGTGTCCTGCTGTGTCCCGTTGTGTCCCGCTGTAACCCTGCTGAGTCCCCCTGTGTCCCCGCTGTGTCCTGCTGTGTCGTCGCTCTGTCCTCCGCTGTGTCCTGCTGTGTCCTCTGCTGTGTTCCGCTGTGTCAGTCTGTGTCCCGCTGTATCCCGCTGTGACCCCGCTGAGTCCCCGCTGTGTCCTCGCTGTGTCCCTCGCTGTGTCCCGCCGTGTCCTTGCTGGGTCCCCCGTTGTGCCCCGCTGTGTCCCGCTCTGTCCCTGCTGTGTCCTGCTGTGTCCCGCTGTGTCCCCGCTTTGTGCCCGCTGTGTCCCGCTGTGTACTTCGTTGTGTCAGCTGTGTCCCCCGCTTTGTCCCGCTGTGTCCCAGCAGTGTCCCCGCTGTGTCCCGCTGTGTCACACTGTGTCCCATGGTGTCCTGCTTTGTCCCCAGCTATGTCCCCCGCTGAGTCCCCTTGTGTAACGCTTTGTCCCCCGCTGTGTCCCCGCTGTCTCCCACTTTGTCCCACGCTGTGTCCCACTGTGTCCTCGCTGTGTCCCCCGCTGTGTCCCGCTATGTCCCCGCTGTGTCCCAAGCTGTGTCCCGCTGTGTCCCGCTGTTTACCCCGCTGTGTCCTGCTATGTTCCCGCAGTGTCCCCGCTGTGTCCCTGCTCTGTCCTGCTGTGTCCTCGATGTGTCCCCCGCTGTGTTCCGTTGTGTCCCCAGCTGTGTACCCCGCTGTGTCCCGCTGTGTTCCCGCTGTATCGACGCTGTGTCCCGCTGTGTCCCGCTTTGTCCCCCGCTGTGTCCCCACTGAGTCCCCGCTGTGTCCCCGCTGTGTCCCGCTCTGTCCTCCCTGTGTCCCGCTGTGTCCCCTGCTGTGTCCCGCTGTGTCTACTGCTGTGTTCCTGCTGTGTCCCGCTGTGTCCCCCTGTGTCCTCACTGTGTCCCACGCTGTGTTCCGCTGAGTACTTGCTGTGTCCCCCGATGTGCCCCGTTGTGTCCCCAGCTGTGTACCCCGCTGTGGCCCACGCTGTCCCCGCTGTATCGACGCTG
>NW_012308122.1:0-2581 GCF_000151885.1 Dipodomys ordii | reverse complement strand
GCTGTGTGCCCCGCTGTGTCCTGCTGGGTGCCGCTTTGTCCCCGCTGTGTCCCCGCTTTGTCCTCGCTGTGTCCCGCTGTGTCTACTGCTGTGTCCCCACTGTGTCCCGCTGTGTCTCGCTGTGTCCCGCTGTGTCCTCGTTGTTTCCCACGCTGTGTTCTGCTGTGTCCTCGCTGTGTTCCCCGCTGTGTCCCGTTGTGTCCCCAGCTGTCTACCCCGCTGTGTCCCCGCTGTATCGACGCTGTGTCCCGCTTGGTCCCGCTGTGTCCTCGCTGTGTTCCCCGCTGTGTCCCGCTGTTTACCCCTCTGTGTCCCCGTTGTGTCCCGCTGTGTCCCGCTGTGTACTGCTGTGTCCCCCGCTGAGTCCCGCTGAGTCCCCGCTGTGTCCCAATGCGTCCTCGCTGTGTCCCGCGCTGGGTCCCGCTGTGTCCCCCCTATGTCCCCCGCTGTGTCCCGCTGTGTCCGGCTGTGTCCCCCGCTGTGTCCCCTGCTGTGTCCCCCGCAGTGTCAGCGCTGTGTCCTGCTGTGTCCTCGCTGTGTCCCCTGCTGTCTCCCGCTCTGTACCCCGCTGTGTCTCAAGCTTTGTCCCCGCTGTGTCCCACTGTGTCCCGCTGTGTCCCACTGTGCCCCCACTGTGTCCCGTTGTGTTCACAGCTGTGTACCACGCTGTGTAACGTTGTGTCCCCGCTGTATCGACGCTGTGTACCGCTGGGTACCACTGTGTCCTAGCTGTGTTCCCCGCTGTGTCCCGCTGTGTCCCCCACTGTGTCCCCCGCTGTGTCCCTATGTGTCCCACGCTTTGTCTCCCTATGTCCCCGCAGTTTCCCCACTGTGTCCCGCTGTTTCCCACTGTGTTCTGTGGTGTCCCGCTTTGTCCCCCGCTGTGTCCCCCGGTGAGTCGCCGAGTGTCCCCGCTTTGTCCCGCTGAGGCCTCCATGTGTCCCCCGCTGTGTCCCGATGTGTCCCCCGCTGTGTCCCGCTGTGTCCACTGCTGAGACCCGGCTGTGTCCCGCTATGTCCTCACTGTGTTCCACTCTGTGTTCCGTTGTGTCCTCGCTGTGTCCCCCGCTGTGTCCCGCTGTGTCCCCCGCTGTGCCCTGCAGTGTCCCGCTCTGTCCCGCTGTGTCCTCGCTGTGTCCCGCTGTGTCCCCCACTGTTTCCCCTGCTGTGTCCGGCTGTGTCCCCCACTGTGTCCCGCTCTGTCCCCCTCTGTGTCCCGCTGTGTCCCCCGCTGTGTCCCACTGTATCCCCGCAGTGTCACTGCTGTTTCCTGCTGTGTCCCGCTGTGTTCCGTGGTGTCCCTCTTTGTCTCCCGCTGTGTCCCCCGCTATGTCCCTCTGTGTCCGACTGTGTCCCGTGGTGTCCCGCTTTTTCCCCTCTATGTCCCCTGCTGAGTCCCCTCTGTGTCCCTGCTGTGTCCAGCTGTGTCCTCGCTGTGTCCTCCGCTGTCTCCCGCTTTGTCCCACGCTGTGTCCTACTGTGTCCCACTGTGTCCCTGCTGTGTCCCCCGCTGTGTCCCGCTGTGTCCCGCTGTGTCCCCCGCTGTGTCCTGCTGGGTCCCGCTGTGTCCCCGCTGTGTCCCTGCTGTGTCCGGCTGTGTCCCCCGCTGTGCCCCGCAGTGTCCCTATGTGTCCCGCTCTGTCCCCCACTGTGTCCCCCGCTGAGTCCTCTATGTGTCGCCGCTGTGTCCCGCTGTGTCCTCGCTGTGTCCCCTCCTGTCTCCCGCATTGTCCCACACTGTGTCCCACTGTGTCCCGCTGTGTCCTCGCTGTGTCCACTGCTGTGTCCTGCTGTGTTCCCGCTGTGTCCCAAGCTGTGTCCCGCTGTGTCCCGCTGTGTGCCCCGCTGTGTCCCACTATGTTTCCCGCAGTGTCCCCGCTGTGTCCCCGCTGTGTCCTCGCTGTGTTCCCCGCTGTGTCCCGCTGTGTCCCCCGCTGTGTCTCGCTGTGTCTACTGCTTTGTCCCCACTGTGTCCCGCTGTGTCTCGCTGTGTCCCGCTGTGTCCTCGCTGTTTCCCACGCTGTGTTCTGCTGTGTCCTCGCTGTGTCCCCCGCTGTGTCCCACTGTGTCCTCGCTGTGTCCCCCTCTGTGTCCCGCTGTGTCCCCCGCCGTGTCCAGCTGTGTCCCGCTGTGTCCCGCTGTGTCCGGCTGTGTCCTGCTTTGTCCCCCTCTGTGTCCCGCTGTGTCCCCGCAGTGACCCCGCTGTGTCCCGCTGTGTCCCACTGTGTCCCGTGCTGTCCCGCTTTTTCCCCCGTTGTGTCCCCGGCTGAGTCTCACTGTGTCCCCACTGTGTCCTCTCTGTGTCCCCCGCTGTGTCCTGCTCTGTTCCCCACTGTGTCTCCCATTTTGTCCCTGCTGTGCCCCACTGTGTCCCGCTGTGTCCCACTGTGTCTCCCACTGTGTTGCTTTGTGTCATCAGCTGTGTACCCCGCTGTTTCCCCCGTGCTCCCGCTGTATCGACACTTTGTCCCGCTGGGTCCTGTTGTGTCCTCTCTGTGTTCCCCACTGTGTCCCGCTGTGTCCCCCGCTGTGTCCGGCAGTATCCCCCACTGAGTCCCCCTGTGTCACCGCTGTGTGAGAA
>NW_012308121.1:0-1025 GCF_000151885.1 Dipodomys ordii | reverse complement strand
CCCCCGCTGAGTCCCCGCTGTGTCCCCGGTGTGTCCAGCTGTGTCTTCCTTGTGTACCCTGCTGTGTCCCGCTCTGTCCCCCGCTGTATCCCAAGCTATGTCCCCGCTGTGTCCTGCTGTGTCCCCGCTGTATCGAAGCTGTGTCCTGCTGGGTCCCGCTGTGTCCTCGCTGTGTTCCCCTCTG
Organism: Dipodomys ordii; assembly: GCF_000151885.1. Lineage (NCBI taxonomy): Eukaryota > Metazoa > Chordata > Mammalia > Rodentia > Heteromyidae > Dipodomys > Dipodomys ordii. The sequence goes on along the minus strand of NW_012308121.1, from coordinate 841 downwards.
TGTCCCGCTGTGTCCCCCTCTCTGTCTCCCACTGTGTCACACTGTGTCCCTTGGTGTCCCGCTTTGTCCCCCGCTGTGTCCCGCGCTGAGTCCCCTCTGTGTCCCCGCCGTGTCCCTCTGTGTCCTCGCTGTGTACCCCGCTGTCTCCCGCTTTGTCCCACAATGTGTCCCGCTGTGTCCCGCTGTGTCCTCGCTGTGTCCCCCGCTGTGTCCCACTGTGTCCCCGGCTGTGTCCCGCTGTGTCTACTGCTGTTTCCTTGCTGTGTCCCGCTGTGTCCCGCTGTGTCCTCTTGTGTCCCCAGCTGTGTAACCTGCTGTTTCCCGCTGTGTCCCCGCTGTGTCCTTGCTGTGTTCCCCACTGTGTCCCGCTGTGTACCCAGATGTGTCTCCCTCTGTGTCCGGCTGTGTCTCCCGCTGTGTCCCGCTGTGTCCCGCTGTGTCCCGCTCTGTCCCCCACTGTATCCCCCGCTTTGTCCCCGCTGTGTCCCGCTGTGTCCCCGCTGTATCAAAGCTGTGTCCCGCTGGGACCCGCTGTGTCCTCGCTGTGTTCCCCTCTGTGTCCCGCTGTGTCCCCCTCTCTGTCCCCTGGTGTGTCACACTGTGTCCCTTGGTGTCGCGCTTTGTCCCCCGCTGTGTCCCCCGCTGTCTCCCGCTTTGTTCCACAATATGTCCCTCTGTGTCCCGCTGTGTCCTCGCTGTGTCCCCCGCTTTGTCCCACTGTGTCCCCGCTGTGTCTCGCTGTGTCCCCGCTGTGTCCCCGCTGTGTCCCTTGCTGTGTCCCGCTGTGTCCCGCTGTGTCCCCCGCTATGTCCCGCTGTGTCCCCGCAGTGTCCCTGCTCTG
>NW_012308120.1:0-1556 GCF_000151885.1 Dipodomys ordii | reverse complement strand
TGTGTCCCGCTGTGTCCCACTCTCTGTCCCATGATGTGTCACACTGTGTCCCTTTGGTGTCACGCTTTGTCCCCCGCTGTGTCCCCCGCTGTCTCCCCGATATGTTACACAATATGTCCCTCTGTGTCCCGCTGTGTCCTCGCTGTGTCCCCCGCTTTGTCCCACTGTGTCCCCCGCTGTGCCTCTCTGTGTCCCCGATGTGTCACGCTCTGTCCCCGCTGTGTCCCTCGCTGTGTCTGGCTGTGTCCCGCTGTGTCCCCCGCTGTGTCCCGATGTGTCCCCGCAGTGTCCCCGCTGTGTCCCGCTGTGTTCCGTGGTGTCCCGCTTTGTCCCTTGCTGTGTCCCCCGCTGAGTCCCCGCTGTGTCCCCACTGTGTCCGGCTGTGTCCTCCCTGTGTCCCCCGCTGTGTCCCGCTCTGTCCCCCACTATGTCCCGCTGTGTCCCTCTGTGTCCCGCTGTGTCCTCCCTGTGTCCCTCGCTGTGTTCCCCTCTGTCCTCTGCTGTGTCCCTCTGTGTCCCGCTGTGTCCCCCGCTGTATCGACGCTGTGTCCTGCTGGGTCCCGCTGTGTCCTCGCTGTGTCCTCCGCTGTCTCCCGCTTTGTCTTCTGCTGTGTCCCACTGTGTCCCGCTGTGTCCTCGCTGTATCCCCCGCTGTGTCCCGCTTTGTCCCCGCTGTGTCCCCTGCTGAGTCCCGCTGTGTCCCGCTGTGTCCCTCGCTGTGTCGCACTGTGTCCCGGCAGTGTCCCTGCTGTGTATCGCTGTGTCCCGTGGTGCCCCGCTTTGTCTCCCGCTGTGTCCCCCGCTGAGTCCCCACTGTGTCCAGCTGTGACCGCCCTGTGTCCCCAGCTGTGTACCCTGCTGTTTCCTTGCTGTGTTCCCCACTGTGTCCCGCTGTGTACCCCTCTGTGTCCCCCGCTGTGTCCCGCTGTGTCTCCCGCTGTGTCCCGCTGTGTCCCGCTCTATCCCCCACTGTATCCCCGCTTTGTCCCCGCTGTGACCCGCTGTGTCCCCGCTGTATCAAAGCTGTGTCCCGCTGGGTCCCGCTGTGTCCTCGCTGTGTTCCCCTCTGTGTCCCGCTGTGTCCCTCTCTCTGTCCCCCACTGTTTCACACTGTGTCCCTTTGTGTCCCGCTTTGTCCCACGCTGTGTCCCACGCTGAGTCCCCTCTGTGTCCCCGCTGTGTCCTTCTGTGTCCTCGCTGTGTACCCCGCTGTCTCCCGCTTTGTCCCACAATGTGTCCCGCTGTGTTTCGCTGTGTCCTCGCTGTGTCCCCCGCTTTGTCCCACTGTGTCCCTGGCTGTGTCCCGCTGTGTCCTGCTGTGTCTTCCCTGTGTCCCTCGCTGTGTTCCCCTCTGTCCTCTGCTGTGTCCCTCTGTGTCCCGCTGTGTCCTCCGCTGTATCGACGCTGTGTCCTGCTGGGTTCCACTGTGTCCTCGCTGTGTCCTCCGCTGTCTCCAACTTTGTCTTTCGCTGTGTCCCACTGTGTCCCATGGTGTCCTCGCTGTATCCCCCGCTGTGTCCCGCTTTGTCCCCGCTGTGTCCCCTGCTGAGTCCCGC
>NW_012308119.1:0-2581 GCF_000151885.1 Dipodomys ordii | reverse complement strand
TCATTCTGCTTCTGCTTCTCCTGCTTCTGCTTCTTATGCTTCTACTGCTTCTGCTTCTTCTGCTTTTACTTCTCTTTCTGCTTCTGCTTCTCCTGCTTGTTTTTCTGCTTCTTCTGCTGCTTCTCCTTCTGCTGCTTCTTCTCCTTCTCCTTCTGCTTCTCTTTTTGCTTCTCCTTCTGCTTCTGCTTCTTCTGTTTCTAGTACCTGAATTTCTGGTTCTACTTCTTCTGCTGCTTCTCCTTCTGCTTCTGCTTCTACTTCTGCTTCTGTTTCTGCTTCTTCTGCTTCTTCTCTTTCGGCTTCTCCTGCTTCTGCTTCTTGTGCTTCAACTGCTTCTCTTTCTGCTTCTCATTCCGCTTATGCTTCTCTTTCTGCTTCTGCTTCTCCTCCTTCTCCTTCTCCTACTTCTGCTTCTCCTTCAGCTTCTGTTTCTTCTGCTGCTTCTGCTTCTCCTTCTCCTCCTCCTTCTTTTGCTTCTCCTTTTGCTTCTGCTTCTTCTGCTTTTCCTGCTTCTCCTTCTGCTTCTGCTTCTTCTGCTTCTCCTGCTTCTCCTTCTGCATCTTCTTCTGCTTCTGCTTCTCCTTCTCCTTCTTCTGCTTCTCCTTTTGCTTCTCCTTCTGCTTCTTCTTCTTCCGCTTTATCTGCTTCTCTTTCTGCTTCTCCTTCTGCTTCTCCTTCTGTTTCTCCTTCTCCTTCTTGGTCTTCTGCTTTTTCTTCTGCTTCTCCTTCTGCTTCTGCTACAACTGCTACTGCTTCTACTTCTTCTGTTTCTTCTGCTTCCCCTTCTGCTTTTGATTCTCTTTGTGCTTCTGCTTCTCCTTCTGCTTCTCATTATGCTTCTCCAGATTCTGCTTCTCCTGCTTCTCCTTCTGCTTCAGGTTCTGCTTCTGCTTCTTCGGATTCTTATGCTTCTGCCTCTCCTGCTTCTGCTTCTTCTGCTTCCCTTCCTTCTCTTTCTGCTTCTCCTTCTGTTTCTGCTTCTCCTTCTGCTTCTGCTTCTTGTCTTTCTCCTGTTTCTTCTGCTTCTGCTTCTCCTGTTTCTGCATCTCCTGCTTCTCCTTCTGCTGCTCTTTCTGCTTCTCCTGCTGCTTTTCCTTCTCCTGCTCCTTCTTCTGCTTCTATTTCTGCTTCTCCTGTTTCTCCTTCTCCTTCTTCTCGTTCTTCTGCTTTTCCTTCTGCTTCTCCTTCTGTTTCTGCATCTTCTGCTTCTTCTGGTACTGCTTCTGCTTCTTCTCTTTCTTCTGCTTCTCCTTTTGCTTTTGCTTCTCTTTCTGCTAGTGCTTCTCCTTCTACTTCTCCAGATTCTGATTCTTCTGCTTCTCCTGCTTCCCCTTCTGCTTCAGGTTCTGCTTCTGCTTTTACGGCTTCTTCTGCTTCTGCTTCTCCTGCTGCTGCTTCTTCTGCTTCTCCTGCTTCTCTTTCTGCTCTTCCTTCTGTTTCTGCTTCTCCTTCTGCTTCTGCTTCTTCTCCTTCTTCTGTTTCTTCTGCTTCTGCTTCTCCTGCTTCTGCTTCTCCTGCTTCTCGTTCTGCTTCTCTTTCTGCTTCTCCTTCTCCTTCTTATGCTTCTCCTGCTTCTGCTTCACCTTCTGCTTCTGCGTCAATTTCGCCTTCTGCTTCTCATTCTGCTTCTGCGTCTTCTGTTTTTTCTGCTTCTCCTGCTTCTGCTTCTCCTGCTTCTCCTACTTCTCGTGCTGCTTCTCCTTCTGCGTCTCTTTCTGCTTCTGCTTATCCTTTTTCTTCTCCAACTCCTAATCCTTCTCTTTCGCCTTCTCCTTCTTTTTCTTCTGCTTCACCTGCTGCTTCTGCTTCTGCTTATTCTACTATTTCTGTTTCTTCTGCTTCTGCTTCAGATTGTGCTTCTTCTATTTCTCCTGCTTCAGATTCTGCTTCTGCTTCCTCGGCTTCTCCTGTTTCTTCTTCTGCTGCTTCTCCTGCTTCTTCTGCTTCTCCTGCTTCTCTTTCTGCTTCTCCTCTGCCTCTGCTTCTCCTTCTGCTTCTGCTTCTGCTCTTCTCCTTCTTCTGTTTCTTTTGCTTCTGTTTCTTCTTCTTCTTCTTCTTCTTCTTCTTCTTCTTCTTCTTCTTCTTCTTCTGTTTCTTCTGATTCTACTTCTGCTTCTCCTTCTTCTCCTCTTTCTGCTTCTACTTCTGCTTCTTCTGATTCTCCTGCTTCTCCTTCTTATTCTCCTTCTGTTTCTGATTCTCTTTCTGCTTCTGCTACTCCTTCTGCTGCTCCTTCTCCTTCTCCTTCTTCTGCTTCTCCCACTGCTTCTGCTTCTGCTTCTTTTGCTCATTCTTTTTCTTCTGCTTCTGCTTCTCCTGCTTCTGCTTCTTCTGCTTGTACTGCTTCTTCTGCTTGTACTGCTTCTCCTTATGCTTCTCCTAATGCTTCATCTTCTTCTTCTTCTCCTTCTTCTTCTTCTTCTTCTTCCTCTTCTTCTTCTTCTTCTTCTTCTTCTTCTTCAACAACACTGCTTCTTCTCAGCTGCTTCTGCTGCTTCTACTCTCTGCTGCTACTGCTGCTTCTGCTGCTCTGCTCTGCTGCTGCTGCTGCTCTGCTACTGCTACTGCTGCTGCTGCTGCT
>NW_012308118.1:0-2581 GCF_000151885.1 Dipodomys ordii | reverse complement strand
TGTGGCTCTTCCTACTCCTTCTCCTACTTCTCCTTCTCCTTCTGCTTCTGCTTCTTCTGCTTCTCTGCTTCTCCTTCTGCATCTTCTTCTGCTTCTGCTTCTCCTTCTCCTTCTTCTGCTTCTCCTTCTGATTCTCCTTCTTCTTCTTCTTCTTCTTCTTCTTCTTCTTCTTCTTCTTCTGCTTTACCTGCTTCTCTTTCTGCTTCTCCTTCTGCTTCTCCTTCTGTTTCTCCTTCTCCTTCTTGTTCTTCTGCTTTTCCTTCTGCTTCTGCTACAACTGCTACTGCTTCTACTTTTTCTGTTTCTTCTGCTTCTCCTTCTGCGTTTGATTCTCTTTCTGCTTCTGCTTCTCCTTCAGCTTCTCATTCTGCTTCTCCAGATTCTGCTTCTTCTGCTTCTCCTGCTTCTCCTTCTGCTTCAGGTTCTGCTTCTGCTTCTTCGGATTCTTATGCTTCTGGTTCTCCTGCTTCTGCTTCTTCTGCTTCCCCTCCTTCTATTTCTGCTTCTCCTTCTGTTTCTGCTTCTCCTTCTGCTTCTGCTTCTGCTTCTTGTCCTTCTCCTGTTTCTTCTGCTTCTGCTTCTCCTGCTTCTGCTTCTTCTGATTTTCCTGCTTCTCTTTCTGCTTCTCCTTCTGCTTCTGCTCCTCCTTCTGCTTCTGCTCCTTCTATTTCTTCTGTTTCTTCTTCTTCTGCTTCTCCCGCTCTGCTTCTTCTGCTTCTCCTGCTTCTCGTTCTGCTTCTCTTCGTCGGCTTCTCTTTCTACTTCTCCTTCTGCTTCTTCTGATTCTGCTTCTTCTCCTTCTTCTTCTCCTTCTGCTTCTGCTTCTTCTGCTTCTCCTGCTTCTCCTTCTGCATCTCCTTCTGCTTGTGCTTTTCCTTATGCTTCTGCTTCTGCTTCTCCTTCTCCTTCTTTTGATTCTCCTTTTGCTTCTGCTTCTTCTGCTTTTCCTGCTTCTCCTCCTGCTTCTGGTTCTTCTGCTTCTCCTGCTTCTCCTTCTGCATCTTCTTCTGCTTCTCCTTCTCCTTCTTCTGCTTCTCCTTCTGATTCTCCTTTTGCTTCTTCTTCGTCTGCTTTCCCTGCGTCTCTTTCTGCTTCTCCTTCTGTTTCTCCTTCTGTTTCTCCGTCTCCTTCTTGTTCTTCTGCTTTTCCTTCTGCTTCTGCTACAACTGCTTCTGCTCTACTTCTTCTGTTTCTTCTGCTTCTCCTTCTACTTTTGATTCTCTTTCTGCTTCTGCTTCTCGTTCTGCTTCTTATTCTGCTTCTTCAGATTCTGCTTCTTCTGCTTCTCCTGCTTCTCCTTCTGCTTCAGGTTCTCCTTCTGCTTCTTCACATTCTTATGCTTCTGCTTCTCCTGCTTCTGCTTCTTCTGCTTTCCCTCCTTCTCTTCCTGCTTCTCCTTCTGTTTCTGCTTCTCCTTCTGCTTCTGCTTCTTGTCCTTCTTGTGTTTCTTCTGCTTCTGCTTCTCAAGTTTCTGCATCCCTGCTTCTCTTTCTGCTGCTTTTTCTGCTTCTCCTGCTGGTTTTCCTTCTCCTGCTCCTTCTTCTGCTTCTCTTTCTGCTTCTCCTTCTGTTTCTCCTACTCCTTCTCCTTCTCGTTCTTCTGCTTCTCCTTCTGCTTCTGCATCTTCTGCTTCTTCTGCTAATGCCTCTGTTTCTTCTGTTTCTTCTGCTTCCCCTTCTGCTTCTCCTTCTGCTTTTGCTTCTCTTTCTGCTTCTGCTTCTCCTTCTGCTTCTCCAGATTCTGCTTCTTTTGCTTCTCCTGCTTCTCCTTCTGCTTCAGGTTCTGCTTCTGCTTCTTCGGCTTCTTCTGCTTCTGGTTTTCCTGCTGATGCCTCTTCTGCTTCTCCTGCTTCTCTTTCTGCTTTTCCTTCTGTTTCAGCTTCTCCTTCTGCTTCTGCTGCTTCTCCTTCCTATGTTTCTTCTGCTTCTGCTTCTCCTGCTTCTGCTTCGCCTGCTTCTCGTTGTGCTTCTCTTTCTGCTTCTCCTTCTCCTTCTTCTGCTTCTCCTTCTGCTTCTGCTTCTCCTTCTGCTTCTGCTTCAATTTCTCCTTCTGATTCTCATTCTGCTTCTGCGTCTTCTGTTTCTTCTGCTTCTCCTGTTTTTGCTTCTCCTGCTTCTCCTACTTCTCGTGCTGCTTCTCCTTCTGCGTCTCTTTCTGCTTCTGCTTATCCTTTTGCTTCTCCTACTCCTAATCCTTCTCTTTCGCCTTCTCCTTCTCCTTCTTCTGCTTCTCCTGCTTCTCCTTCTGCATCTTCTTCTGCTTCTGCTTCTCCTTCTGCTGCTTCTTCTGCTTCTGCTTCTCCTGCTTCTGCTTCTCCCTCTGATTCTGCTTCTTATGCTTATTCTTTTTCTTCTGCTTCTCCTGCTTCTCCTGCTTCTCCTTCTCCTTCTCCTTCTCCTTCTTCTTCTACTTCTTCTTCTACTTCTTCTTCTTCTTCTTCTTCTACTTCTTCATCATACTTCATCATCTTCATCTTATCATAATCATCATCATCATCATCACATCAGCTGCTACTGCTTTTCCTGCTTCTTCATCTAATGCTTTCTATTGCTTCTCATTCTGGCTTCTGCTTCTCCTTCTA
>NW_012308117.1:0-2581 GCF_000151885.1 Dipodomys ordii | reverse complement strand
TTTTTCTGCTTTTTCAGTTTCTTCTGCTTCAGCTTCTGCTTCTTCTGCTTCTCCTTCTGCTTCTGTTTCTCCTTCTGCTTCTGCTCTTCTCCTTCTTCTGTTTCTTCTGCTTCTGCTTCTCCTGCTTCTCCTTCTTCTGCTTCTCCTACTTCTCCTTCTGCTTCTCCGTCTCATTCTCCTTCTCCTTCAATTTCTCCTTCTTGTGCTTCTCATTCTGCTTCTGCTTCTGCTTCTTCTGTTTCTCCTTCTGCTTCTCCTTCTGCTTCTCTTTCTGCTTCTAATTCTGCTTCTGCTCCTCCTACTCCTAATCCTTCTCTTTCTCCTTCTTATTCTTCTGCTTCTCGTTCTGCTTCTGCTTCTTCTGTATCTTCTGCTTCTGCTTTTCCAGCTTCTGCTGCTTCTGCTTGTCCTTCTGCTTCAGGTTCTCCTTCTGCTTCTTGGGCTTCTTCTGTTTCTTCTGCTTCTGCTTCTCCTGCAAGTGCTTCTTCTGCTTCTGTTTCTATTTCTGCTTCTCCTTCTGCTTCTGCTTCTCCTTCTGCTCCTTCTCCTTCTTCTGTTTCTTCTTCTTCTTCTGCTTCTCCCGCTTCTGCTTCTTCTGCTTCTCCTGATTGTCCTTCTGCTTCTGCTTCTCCTTCTCCCTCTTTTGCTTCTCTTTCTGCTTCTGCTTCTTCTGATTCTCCAACTTCTCCTTCTGTTTCTGCTTCTCTTTCTGCTTCTGCATCTCCTTCTGCTTCACTTTCTGCTGCTCCTTCTCCTTCTTCTGTTTCTCCCTCTGCTTCTACTTCTGCTTCTTATGCTTCTTCTTTTTCTTCTGCTTCTGCTTCTCCTGCTTCTGCTTCTTATGCTTCTACTGCTTCTTCTTCTGGTTCTGCTTCTTCAGCTTCTAATTCTCTTTCTGCTTCTGCTTCTCCTGCTTGTTTTTCTGCTTCTTCTGCTGCTTCTCCTTCTGCTGCTTCTTTTCCTACTCCTTGTGCTTCTCTTTTTGCTTCTCCTTCTGCTTCTGCTTCTGCTTCTTCTGTTTCTCCTGCCTGAATTTCTGGTTCTACTTCTTCTGCTGCTTCCTCTTCTGCTTCTGCTTCTCCTTCTGCTAATGTTTCTGCTTCTTCTGCTTCTTCTCTTTCGGCTTCTCCTGCTTCTGCTTCTTGTTCTTCTCCTGCTTCTATTTTTGCTTCTCATTCTGCTTCTGCTTCTCCTTCTGCTTCTCCTCCTTCTCCATCTCCTACTTCTGCTTCTCCTTCAGCTTCTGATTCTTCTGCTTCTCCTGCTTCTCCTTCTGCATCTCCTTCTGCTTGTGCTTGTCCTTATGCTTCTGCTTCTGCTTCTCCTTCTCCTTCTTTTGCTTCTCCTTTTGCTTCTGCTTCTTCTGCTTTTCCTGCTTCTCCTCCTGCTTCTGCTTCTTCTGCTTCTCATTCTGCATCTTCTTCTGATTCTCCTTCTCCTTCTTCTGCTTCTCCTTCTGATTCTCCTTTTGCTTCTTCTTCTTCTGCTTTACCTGCGTCTCTTTCTGCTTCCCCTTCTGTTTCTCCTTCTGTTTCTCCTTCTCCTTCTTGTTCTTCTGCTTTTCCTTCTGCTTCTGCTACAACTGCTTCTGCTTCTACTTCTTCTGTTTCTTCTGCTTCTCCTTTTGCTTTTGATTCTATTTTGCTTCTGCTTCTCCTTCTGCTTCTTATTCTGCTTCTTCAGATTCTGCTTCTTCTGCTTCTCCTGTTTGTCCTTCTGCTTCAGGTTCTCCTTCTGCTTCGTCACATTCTTATGCTTCTGCTTCTCCTGCTTCTGCTTCTTCTGCTTTCCCTCCTTCTCTTCCTGCTTCTCCTTCTGTTTCTGCTTCTCCTTCTGCTTCTGCTTCTTGTCCTTCTCCTGTTTCTTCTGCTTCTGCTTCTCAAGTTTCTGCATCTCCTGCTTCTCCTTCTGCTGCTCTTTCTGCTTCTCCTGCTGCTTTTCCTTCTCCTGCTCCTTCTTCTGCTTCTCTTTCTGCTTCTCCTTCTGTTTCTCCTACTCCTTCTCCTTCTCGTTCTTCTGCTTTTCCTTTTGCTTCTGCATCTTCTGCTTCTTCTGCTACTGCCTCTGCTTCTTCTGTTTCTTCTGCTTCCCCTTCTGCTTCTCCTTCTGCTTTTGCTTCTCTTTCTGCTTCTGCTTTTCCTTCTGCTTCTCCAGATTCTGCTTCTTCTGCTTCTCCTGCTTCTCCTTCTGCTTCAGGTTCTGCTTCTGCTTCTTCTGCTCTCTTCTTCTGCTTCTGCTTCTCCTGCTGCTGAATCTTCTGCTTCTCCTGCTTCTCTTTCTGCTTTTCCTTCTGTTACTGCTACACCTACTGCTTCTTCTCCTTCCTATGTATCTTCTGCATCTGCATCTCCTGCTACTGCTTCTCCTGCATCTCGTTGTGCTTCTCTATCTGCTTCTCCTTCTCCTTCTTCTACTTCTCCTTCTGCTACTGCATCTCCTTCTGCTACTGCATCTGCTACAATTTCTCCTTCTGCTTCACATTCTGCATCTGCGACATCTGTTACTTCTGCTACTCCTGCTACTGCTTCACATGCTACACCTACATCACGTGCTGCTACTCTATCTGCATCTCTATACTGCT
>NW_012308116.1:0-2581 GCF_000151885.1 Dipodomys ordii | reverse complement strand
GTAGAAGCAGAAGAAGCAGAAGCAGGAGAAGCAGAATTAGAAGAAATAAAGAAGCATAAGATGCAGAAGCCGAAGCTGAGGGAGAAACAGAAGAAGGAGAAGGAGCAGCAGAAGGTGAAGCAGAAGGAGATGCAGAAGGAGAAAGAGAAGCAGAAACAGAAGGAGAAGGAGGAGGAGAAGTTGGAGAATCAGAAGAAGCAGAAGAAGAAGCAGAAAGAGAAGCAGAAGAAGGAGTAGGAGAAGCAGAAGTAGAAGGACAAGCAGGAGAAGCAGAAGAAGCAGAAGCGGGAGAAGCAGCAGCAGAAGAAGAAACAGAAGAAGGAGAAGGAGAGGAAGGAGAAGCAGAAGTAGAAGGAGAAGCAGAAAGAGAAGTAGAAGAAGCAGTGGCAGGAGAAGCAGAAGCAGAAGAAACAGAAGAAGCCCAAGAAGCAGAAGGAGAACCTGAAGCAGAAGGGGAAGCAGAAGCAGTAGAAGCTGGAAAAGCAGAAGCAGAAGAAATAGAACAAGCAGAAGAAGCAGTAGCAGAAGCAGAACGAGAAGCAGAAGAAGAAGAAGGAGAAAGAGAAGGAGTAGGAGTAGGAGGAGCAGAAGCATAATTAGAAGCAGAAAGAGAAGCAGAAGGAGAAACAGAAGAAGCAGAAACAGGAGAAGCAGAAGCTGAAGCAGAATGAGAAGCACAAGAAGGAGAAATTGAAGGAGAAGGAGAATGAGACGGAGAAGCAGAAAGAGAAGTAGGAGAACCAGAAGAAGAAGAAGCAGGAGAAGTAGAAGCAGAAGAAACAGAAGAAGGACAAGAGCAGAAGCAGATGCTTATTGAGATTGAGAAGCAGAAGATAGCAGAAGCTGAAGCAGAAGAAGAAGAAACAGAAAAAGCAGAAGAAGCAGAAGATGATGCAGCAGGAGAAGCAGAAGATGAAGAAGGAGAAGGAGAAAGAGAAGGATTAGGAGTAGGAGAAAGAGAAGGATAAGAAGAAGCAGAAAGAGAAGGAGAATGAGAAGGAGAAGCAGGAGAAGCAGAAGAAGCAGAAGCAGGAGAAGCAGAAGCAGAAGAAACATAGGAAGGAGAAGAAGCAGAAGGAGAAGCAGAAACAGAAGGAAAAGCAGAAAGAGAAGCAGGAGAAGCAGAAGAAGCAGCAGCAGGAGAAGCAGAAGCAGAAGAAGCAGAAGAAGCAGAAGCAGAACCTGAAGCAGAAGGAGTATCAGGAGAAGCAGAAGAAGCAGAACCTGAGAAGAAGAAGGAGAAGCAGAAGCAGAAAGAGAAGCAAAAGCAGAAGGAGAAGCAGAAGGGGAAGCAGAAGAAACAGAAGAAGCAGAGGCAGTAGCAGAAGAAGCAGAAGCAGAAGGAAAAGCAGAAGAACGAGAAGGAGTAGGAGAAACAGAAGGAGAAGCAGAAAGAGAAGCAGAAGAAGGAGCAGGAGAAGGAAAAGCATCAGGAGAAGCTGAAAGAGCAGCAGAAGGAGAAGCAGAAGCAGAAGCAGAAGTAGAAGCAGAAAAAGGAGAAGCAGAAGGAGAAGCATAAAGAGAAACAGAAGGAGAAGCAGGAGAAGCAGAAGCAGGAGAAGCAGAATCAAAAGAAATAGAAGAAGGATAAGAAGCAGAAGCAGAAAGAGAAGCAGAAACAGAAGGAGAAGTAGAAATAGAAGCAGAAGAAGCTGAAGAAGCAGAAGCAGAATCTCAAGCAGAAGGAGAAGCAGAAGAAGCAGAATCTGGAGAAGAAGGAGAACCAGAAGGAGAAGCAGAAGCAGAAAGAGAAGCAAAAGCAGAAGGAGAAGCAGAAAGGGAAGCAGAAGAAACAGAAGAAGCAGAAGCAGAAGCAGTAGCAGAAGAAGCTGAAGATGCAGAAGCAGATAGAGAAGCAGAAGGAATAGCAGAATAACGACAAGGAGAAACAGAAGGAGAAGAAGAATGAGAAGCAGAAGGAGAAGCAGGAAAAACAGAAGAAGCAGAAACAGACGGAGAAGCAGAAGAAGGAGAAGCAGAAGCAGAAGAAGAAGCAGAAGGAAAAGGACAAGCAGAAGGAGATGCAGAAGGAGTAGCAGGAGAAGCAGAAGAAGCAGAAGCAGAAGGAAAAGAAGAAGGAGAAGAAGAAGAATCAGAAGAAGCAGAAGGAGAAGTAGAAAGAGAAGCCGACGAAGAGAAGCAGAACGAGAAGCAGGAGAAGCAGAAGAAGCAGAGCGGGAGAAGCAGAAGAAGAAGAAATAGAAGGAGCAGAAGCAGAAGGAGGAGCAGGAGCAGAAGGAGAAGCAGAAAGAGAAGCAGGAAAAGTAGAAGAAGCAGAAGCAAGAGAAGCAGAAGCAGAAGAAACAGGAGAAGGACAAGAAGCAGAAGGAGAAGCAGAAAGAGAAGTACTAGAAGCAGAAGACGCAGGAAAAGCAGAAGCAGCAGAAAGAGAAGAAGAAGAAGAAGAAGAAGAAGAAGAAGAAGAAGAAGAAGAAGAAGAAGAAGAAGAAGAAGATGAAGAAGAAGATGAGAGATGATGATGATGAAGATGGAGAAGGAGAAGGAGAAGGAGAAGCAGTAGAAGTAGAGAGCAGATGCAGGAGAAAAGAATAAGCATAAGAAGCAGATCAGAGGGAGAAGC
>NW_012308115.1:0-2582 GCF_000151885.1 Dipodomys ordii | reverse complement strand
AGGAGAAGCAGAAGCCTAAGAATCCGAAGAAGCAGAAGGAGAACCTGAAGCAGAAGGAGAAGCAGGAGAAGCAGAAGAAGCAGAATCTGGAGAAGCAGAAGGAGAAGCAGAAGGAGAAGCAGAAGCAGAAAGAGAATCAAAAGCAGAAGGAGAAGCAGAAGAAACAGAACAAGTAGAAGCAGTAGCAGTTGTAGCAGAAGCAGAAGGAGAAGCAGAAGGAAAAGCAGAAGAACAAGAAGGAGAAGGGAAACAGTAGGAGAAGCAGTAGGAGAATAAGAAGGAGAAGCAGAAGAAGGAGAAGCAGAAGCAGAAGAAGATGCAGAAGGAGAAGCAGAAGAAGCAGAAGCAGAACGAGAAGCAGGAAAAGCAGAAGAAGCAGAAGCAAAAGGAGAAGCAAAAGAAGGAGAAGGAGAAGCAGAGGCAGAAGAAGAAGCATAAGGAGAAGGACAAGCAGAAGGAGATGCAGAAGGAGAAGCAGGAGAAGCAGAAGAAGCAGAAGATGAAGGAGAAGCAGAAGTAGGAGAAGGAGAAGGAGGAGAAGCAGAAGCAGAAGGAGAAGCAGAAGCGGAATGAGAAGCAGAAAGAGAAGCAGGAGAAGCACAAGAAGCAGAAGCAGGAGTAGCCGATAGAGAAGAAGCAGAATCAGAAGCAGAAACATTAGCAGAAGGAGAAGCAGAAGCAGATGGAGAAGCAGCAGAAGAAGTAGAACCAGAAATTCAGGCAGGAGAAACAGAAGAAGCAGAAGCAGAACGAGAAGAAAAAACAAAAAGAGAAGCAGTAGAAGAAGTAGAAGAAGCAGCAGAAGGAGAAGCAGCAGAAGAAGCAGAAAAACAAGCAGGAGAAGCAGAAGCAGAAAGAGAAGTAGAAGCAGAAGAAACAGAAGCAGAAGAAGAAGCAGTAGAAGCACAAGAAGCAGAAGCAGGAGAAGCAGAAGCAGAAGATAAAGAAGAAGCATAAGAAGCAGAAGCAGAGGGAGAAACAAAAGAAGGAGAAAGAGCAGAAGAAGGTGAAGCACAAGGAGATGCAGAAGCAGAAAGAGAAGCAGAAACAGAGGGAGAAGTAGAAGGAGAAGTTGGAGAATAAGAAGAAGCAGAAGCAGAAAGAGAAGGAGAAGAAGGAGAAGGAGAAGCAGAAGGAGAAGGACAAGCAGGAGAAGCAGAAGAAGCAGAAGCGGGAGGATTAGAAGAAGAAGAAGAAGAAACAGAAGAAAGAGAAGGAGCAGAAGGAGAAGCAGAAGCAGAAGGAGAAGCAAAAGAGAAGCAGAAGAAGCAGAAGAAGCAGTAGCAGGAGAAGCAGAAGCAGAAGAAACAGAAGAAGCCCAAGAAGCAGAAGGAGAACCTGAAGCAGAAGGAGAAGCAGAAGCAGCAGAAGCTGGAAAAGTAGAAGCAGAAGAAACAGAACAAGCAGAAGAAGCAGAAGAAGAACGAGAAGCAGAAGAAGAACAAGGAGAAAGAGAAGGATTAGGAGTAGGAGAAACAGAAGGATAAGCAGAAGCAGAAAGAGAAGGAGAAGGAGAAGGAGAAGCATAAGAAGCAGAAGAAGCAGAAGCAGGAGAAGCAGAAGCAGAATGAGAAGCAGAAGAAGGAGAAATTGAAACAGAAGAAGATGCAGAACGAGAAGCAGAAGCAGTAGTAGAAGCAGAAGAAGGAGAAGCAGAAGGAGAAGCATAAAGAGAAACAGAAGGAGAAGCAGGAGAAGCAGAAGCAGGAGAAGCAGAATCCGAAGAAATAGAAGAAGGAGAAGAAGCAGAAGCAGACAGAGAAGCAGAAACAGAAGGAGAAGCAAAAATAGAAGCAGAAGAAGCCGAAGAAGCAAAAGCAGAACCTAAAGCAGAAGGAGAAGCAGGAGAAGCAGAAGAAGCAGAATCTGGAGAAGAAGAAGGAGAACCAGAAGGAGAAGCAGAAGCAGAAAGAGAAGCAAAAGCAGCAGGAGAAGCAGAAAGAGCAGCAGAAGGAGGAGCAGGAGATGCATAAACAGGAGAAGCAGAAGCAGAAGAAACAGGAGAAGGACAAGAAGCAGAAGCAGAAGGAGAAGCAGAAACAAAAGGAGAAGCAGAAAGAGAAGGAGGGGAAGCAGAAGAAGCAGAAGCAGGAGAAGCATAAGCAGATGAAAAAGGAGAAGCCGAAGAAGCAGAAGCAGAATTTGAAGCAGAAGGAGAAACAGAAGAAGCACAATCTGAAGCAGAAGAAACAGAAATATTAGAATAAGCAGAAGCAGAAGCAGCAGGAGAAGCAGAAGAAGAAGACGGAGAAGGCGAGAGAGAAGGATTAGAAGTAAGAGAAGCAAAAGGATAAGAATAAGCAGAAAGAGACGCAGAAGGAGAAGCAGCACGAAAAGTAGGAGAAGCAGGAGAAGCGGAAGCAGGAGAAGCAGAAGAAACAGAAGACGCAGAAGCAGAATGAGAAGCAGAAGGAGAAATTGAAGCAGAAGCAGAAGGAGAAGCAGAAGCAGAAGTAGAAGCAGAAGTAGGAGAAGAAGTAGAAAGAGAAGCAGAATGGGAAGCAGGAGAAGCAGAAGCAGGAGAAGCAGAAACAGAAGAAACAGAAGAAGGAGAAGAAGCAGAAGGAGAAGCAGAAACAGAA
>NW_012308114.1:0-2582 GCF_000151885.1 Dipodomys ordii | reverse complement strand
CCCGCTGTGTCCGCTCTCTCCCCCGCTTTGTCCTACTGTGTCCCCGCAGTGTCCCCACTGTTTCCCGCTGTGTCACACTGTGTCCGGTGGTGTCCCAATTTGTCCCCCGCTGTGTCCTCGCTGTGTCCCCCGCTGTGTCCTCGCTGTGTCCCACGCTGTGTCCCATTATGTTCCCGCAGTGTCCCTTTGTGTCCGCAGCTGTGTCCCCACTGTGTCCACAGCTGTGTCCCCGCTGTGTCCACAGATGTGTCCCCGCTGTGTCCCGAGGTGTCCCCTGCTTTGTTCCGCTGTGTCCCCCGCTTTGTCCCACTGTATCCCCTGCTGTGTCCCCCGCTGTGTCCCGCTGTGTCCCCCACTGTGTCCCGCTGTGTCCCCGCTGTGTCCTGCTGTGTCCTTGCTGTGACCCCTGCTGTGTCCTCGCTGTGTCCCCCTCTGTGTCCCGCTGTGTCCCCCGCTGTGTCCCGCTCTGTCAAGCTGTTTCCCCGCTGTGTCCCCGCTCTGTCACTCTGTGTAGCCCACTGTCCAGCTTTGTCCCTGTTGTTTCTCACTGTGTCGCACGCTGTGTCCCACACTGTGTCCCGCTGTGTCCCCCACTCTGTCCCGCTGTGTCCCGCTGTGTCCCCCGCTGTGTCCCGTTGTGTCCCCGCAGTATCACCGCTGTTTCCCGCTGTGTCCCGCTGTGTTCCGTGGTGTCCCTCTGTGGCCAGCTCTGTCCCCGCTGCGTCCCACGCGTTGTCCTCGCTGTGTCCCTATGTTTCCCTCTGTGTCCCCCGCTGTGTCCCGCTGAGTCCCGCTGTGTCCCGCTCTGTCCCTGCTGTGTCCCGCTGTGTCCCGCTGTGTCCCCGCTTTGTGCCCGATGTGTCCCACTGTGTACTCCGTTGTGTCAGGCTGTGTCACTGCTGTGTCTTTCTGTGCCCCTCTCAGTCTTCGCTGTCCCCCGCTGTGTCCCCCGCTGTGTCCCGCTGTGTCCTCGCTCTGTCCCCCGCTGTGTCCCGTTGTGTCCCCAGCTGTGTACGCCGCTGTGTCCCGCTGTGTCCGTGCTGTATCGACGCTTTGTCCCGCTGGGTCCCACTGGGTCCTCCCTGTGTTCCCCGCTGTGTCCCGCTGTGTCCCCTGCTGTGTTCCGCTGTGTCTACTGCTGTGTCCCCGCTATGTCCCGCTGTGTCTCGCTGTGTCCCGCTGTGTCCTCGCTGTGTCCCCCGCTGTGTTCCGTTGTGTCCTCGCTGTGTCCCGCGCTGTGTCCCGTTGTGTCCCCAGCTGTGTACCCCGCTGTGTCCCGCTGTGTTCTCGCTGTATCGACACTGTGTCCCGCTGTGTCTCGCTGTGTACCCCCTGTGTTCCCCGATGTGTCCCGCTGTCTCCCGCTGTGTCCAGCTGTGTCCACAACTGTGTCTCGCTGTGTCCTCGCTGTGTCCCCTGCTGTGTCCCGCTGTGTCCTCGCTGTGTTCCTCGCTGTGCCCCGCTGTGTACCTAGCTGTAACCCGCTGTGTCCCGCTGTGTCCTCGCTGTGTTCCGCGCTGTGTCCCGTTGTGTCCCCAGCTGTGTACCCCGCTGTGTCCCTCTGTGTCCCCATTGTATCGACGCTGTGTCCCGCTGGGTGCCGCTGTGTCCTCCCTGTGTTCCCCGCTGTGTCCCGCTGTGTCCCCCGCTGTGTCCCGCTGTGTCCCCCGCTGTGTCCCGCTGTGTCTACTGCTGTGTCCATGCTGTGTCCCGCGGTGTCTCGCTGTGTATGGCTGTGTCCTCGCTGTGTCCCCCGCTGTGTTCGGCTGTGTCCTCGCTGTGTCCCCCGCTGTGTCCCATTGTGTCCCCAGCTGTGTACCCCGATGTGTCCCGCTATGTTCACGCAGTGTCCCCGCTGTGTCCCGCTGTGTCCTCGCTGTGTCCCCTGCTATGTCCCGTTGTGTCCCCAGCTGTGTACCCCGCTGTGTCCCGCTGTGTCCCCGCTGTATCGACGCTGTGTCCCGCTGGGTCCCGCTGTGTCCTCCCTGTGTTCCCCGCTGTGTCCCGCTGTGTCCCCCGCTATGTCCCGATGTGTCTACTGCTGTGTCCCCGCTGTGTCCCACTGTCTCGCTGTGTCCGTCTCTGTCCACAACTGTGTCTCGCTGTGTCCTCGCTGTGTCCCCTGCTGTGTCCCGCTGTGTCCTCGTTGTGTTCCCCGCTGTGCCCCGCTGTGTACCTAGCTGTAACCCGCTGTGTCCCGCTGTGTCCTTGCTGTGTCCCGCGCTGTGTCCCGTTGTGTCCCCAGCTGTGTACCCCGCTGTGTCCCTCTGTGTCCCCATTGTATCAACGCTGTGTCCCGCTGGGTGCCACTGTGTCCTCCCTGTGTTCCCCGCTGTGTCCCGCTGTGTCCCCCGCTGTGTCCCGCTGTGTCTACTGCTGT
The DNA here is from genome assembly GCF_000151885.1 of Dipodomys ordii. Lineage (NCBI taxonomy): Eukaryota > Metazoa > Chordata > Mammalia > Rodentia > Heteromyidae > Dipodomys > Dipodomys ordii. The sequence continues at coordinate 202 of NW_012308114.1, read as the reverse complement.
GTCCACGCTGTGTCCCGCGGTGTCTCGCTGTGTATGGCTGTGTCCTCGCAGTGTCCCCCGCTGTGTTCGGCTGTGTCCTCGCTGTGTCCCCCGCTGTGTCCCATTGTGTCCCCAGCTGTGTACCCCGCTGTGTCCCGCTATGTTCACGCAGTGTCCCCGCTGTGTCCTGCTGTGTCCTCGCTGTGTCCCCTGCTGTGTCCCG
>NW_012308113.1:0-2582 GCF_000151885.1 Dipodomys ordii | reverse complement strand
TCAGCTCTCTTCTTCTGCTTCTGCTTCTCCTTCTCCTTCTTCTGCTTCTCCTTCTGATTCTCCTTCTGCTTCTACTTCTCCTTCTCGTTCTTCTGCTTTTCCTACTGCTTCTCCTTCTGCTTCTGCTACAACGACTACTGCTTCTGCTTCTTCTGTTTCTTCTGCTTCTACTTCTGCTTTTGATTCTCTTTCTGCTTCTGCTTCTGCTTCTCATTCTGCTTCTCATTTTGCTTCTCCAGATTCTGCTTCTTCTACTTCTCTTGCTTCAGGTATTGCTTCTGCTTCTTCGGATTATTATGCTTCTGCTTCTTCTTCTTCTTCTTCTTCTTCTACTCCTTCTGTTTCTGATTCTTCTGCTTCTCCTGCTTCTCCTTCTGCATCTCCTTCTGCTTGTGCTTGTCCTTATGCTTCTTCTTCTACTTCTGCTTCTCCTTCTCCGTCTGCTACTGCTTCTTCTCCTTTTCCTGCTTCTCTTTCTGCTTCTCCTTCTGTTTCTCCTTCTCCTTCTTGTTCTGCTTTTCCTTCTGCTTCTCCTTCTACTTCTGCATCTTCAGCTTCTTCTGCTACTGCTTCTGCTTCTTCTGTTTATTCTGCTTCTCCTTCTGCTTTTGCTTCTCTCTCTGCTTCTGCTTCTCCTTCTGGTTCTCCTTCTTCGTCTCCAGATTCTGCTTCTTCTGCTTCTCCTTCGGCTTCAGGTTCTTCTTCTGCTTCTTCAGCTTCTTCTGCTTCTATTTCTGCATCTCTTTCTGTTTCTGCTTCTCCTTCTGCTTCTTCTCCATCTTCTATTTCTTCTCCTTCTGCTTCTCCCGCTTCTGCTTCTCCTTCTTCTCCTTCTGTTTCTCTTTATGATTTTCCTTCTGCTTCTCCTTCTCCTCCTTCTTCTGCTTCTGCTTCTGCTTCTCCTTCTGCATCTTCTTCTGTTTCAATTTCTCCTTCTTCTGCTTTTCATTCTGCTTCTGCTTCTCCTGCTTCTGCTTCTCCTGCTTCTCCTTCTCCTTCTCTTTCTGCTTCTGCTTATACTTCTGTTTCTTCTACTCCAAATCCTTCTCTTTCTCCTTCTCCTTCTTCTGCTTCTGCTTCTCCTGCTGCATCCTCTTCTGCTTCTTCTGCTTTTTTTCTTTCTTCTACTTCAGATTCTGCTTATTCTGCTTCCCCTGCTTCTCCTTCTGCATCTCCTTCTGCTTGTCCTTGTCCTTATTCTGCTTCTGCTTCTCCTTCTCCTTCTTTTGCTTCTCCTTTTGCTTCTGCTTCTTCTGCTTGTCCTTCTCCTTCTGCTTCTGCTTCTTCTGCTTCTCCTGCTTCTCCTTCTGCATCTTCTTCTGCTTCTCCTTCTCCTTCTTCTGCTTCTCCTTCTGATTCTCCTTCTGCTTCTGCTTATTCTGCTTTACCTGCTTCTCTTTCTGCTTCTCCTTCTGCTTCTCCTTCTCTTTCTCCTTCTCCTTCTTGTTCTTCTGCTTTTCCTTCTGCTTCTGCTACAACTGCTAGTGCTTCTACTGCTTTTGTTTCTTCTGCTTCTCCTTCTGCTTTTGATTCTCTTTCTGCTTCTGCTTCTCCTTCTGCTTCTCATTCTGCTTCTCCAGATTCTGCTTTCTTCTGCTTCTCCTGAATCTCCTTCTGCTTCATGTTCTGCTTCTGCTTCTTCGGATTCTTATGCTTCTGATTCTCCTGCTTCTGCTTCTTCTGCTTCCTCTCCTTCTCTTTCTGCTTCTCCTTCTGTTTCTGCTTCTCCTTCTGCTTCTGCTTCTTGTCCTTCTCCTGTTTCTTCTGCTTCTGCTTCTCCTGTTTCTGCTTCTCCTGCTTCTCCTTCTGCTGCTCTTTCTGCTTCTCCTGCTGCTTTTCCTTCTCCTGCTCCTTCTTCTGCTTCTCTTTCTGCTTCTCCTTCTGTTTCTCCTTCTCCTTCTCCTTCTCGTTCTTCTGCTTTTCCTTCTGCTTCTCCTTCTGCTTCTGCATCTTCTGCTTCTTCTGCTACTGCCTCTGCTTCTTCTGTTTCTTCTGCTTCTCCTTCTGCTTTTGCTTCTCTTTCTGCTTCTGCTTCTCCTTCTGCTTCTCCAAATTCTGCTTCTTCTGCTTCTCCTTCTGCTTCAGGTTCTGCTTCTGCTTCTTCGGCTTCTTCTGCTTCTGCTTCTCCTGCTGCTGCTTCTTCTGCTTCTCCTGCTTCTCTTTTTGCTTTTCCTTCTGTTTCTGCTTCTCCTTCTGCTTCTGCTTCTTCTCCTTCTTCTGTTTCTTCTGCTTCTGCTTCTCCTGCTTCTGCTTCTCCTGCTTCTCGTCCTGCTTCTCCTAGCTCTTCTTCTGCTTCTCCTTTTGCTTCTGCTTCTCCTCTGCTTCTCCTTCTGCTTCTGCATCTCCTTCTGCTTCTGCTTCTGCTTCAATTTCTCCTTCTGCTTCTCATTCTGCTTCTGCATCTTCTGTTTCTTCTGCTTCTCCTGCTTCTGCTTCTCCTGCATCTCCAACATCTCGTGCTGCTTCTCCTTCTGCGTCTCTTTCTGCTTCTGCTTATCCTTTTGCTTCTCCTACTCCTAAAACATACTCTTTCAACTTCTCCTTCTCCTTCTTCTGCTTTCTCCAGCATCACCTTCTGCATA
>NW_012308112.1:0-2582 GCF_000151885.1 Dipodomys ordii | reverse complement strand
TAAACAGAAGGAGAAGCAGAAAGAGAAAGAGGGGAAGCAGAAGAAGCAGAAGCAGGAGAAGCAGAAGCATAAGAATCCGAAGAAGCAGAAGCAGAACCTGAAGCAGAAGGAGAAGCAGGAGAAGCAGAAGAAGCCGAATCTGGAGAAGCAGAATGAGAAGCTGAAGTAGAAGCAGAAGGAGAAGCAGAAAGAGAATCAAAAGCAGAAGGAGAAGCAGAAGAAACAGAAGAAGCAGAAGCAGTAGCAGTTGCAGCAGAAGCAGAAGGAAAAGCAGAAGAACGAGAAGAAGAAGGAGAAACAGAAGGAGAAGCAGAAGGAGAATCAGAAGGAGAAGCAGAGGAAGCAGAAGGAGAAGCAGAAGGAGAAACAGAAGCAGAAGAAACAGCAGAAAGAGAAGCAGAAGCAGAAGAAGATGCAGAAGGAGAAGCAGGAGAAGCAGAAGATGCAGAAGCAGAAGGAGAAGTAGAAGAAGGAGAAGGAGAAGGAAGAGCCGCAGAAGCAATAGGAGAAGCAGAAAGAGAAGCAGAAGAAGAATGAGAAGCAGAAAGAGAAGCAGTAGAAGCAGAAGAAGCAGGAAAAGCAGAAGCAGAAGAAAGAGGAGAAGAAGAAGAAGAAGAAGAAGAAGAAGAAGAAGAAGAAGAAGAAGAAGAAGAAGAAGAAGAAGAAGAAGAAGAAGAAGAAGAAGAAGAAGAAGAAGAAGAAGGAGAAGAAGAAGAAGCATAAGGAGAAGCATAAGGAGAAGCATAAGGAGAAGTATAAGGAGAAGCAGTAGAAGCAGAAGAAGCAGAAGCAGGAGAAGCAGAAGCAGAAGAAAAAGCATAAGCAAAAGAAGCAGAAGCAGAAGCAGTGGGAGAAGCAGAAGAAGGAGAAGGAGCAGCAGAAGGAGAAGCAGAAGCAGAAAGAGAAGCAGAAACAGAAGGAGAACAAGAAGGAGAAGCAGGAGAATCAGAAGAAGCAGAAAGAGAAGGAGAAGAAGGAGAAGCAGAAGTAGAATCAGAAGAAACAGAAGAAGAAGAAGCAGAAGAAACAGAAGCAAAAGAAACAGAAGAAGGAGAAGTGCAGAAACAGAAGCAGAAGGAAAAGCAGAAGGAGAAGCAGAAAGAGAAGCAGGAGAAGCAGAAGAAGCAGGAGAAGCAGAATCAGAAGAAACAGGAGAAGCCGAAGAAGCAGAAGCAGAATCTGAAGCAGAAGGAGAAACAGAAGAAGCACAATCTGAAGCAGAAGCAGAAGAAACAGAAATAGTAGAATAAGCAGAAGCAGAAGCACCAGGACAAGCAGAAGAACAAGAAGGAGAAGGCGAAAGAGAAGGATTAGGAGTAGGAGAAGCAAAAGGATAAGCAGAAGCAGAAAGAGACGAAGAAGGAGAAGCAACACGAGAAGTAGGAGAAGCAGGAGAAGCAGAAGCAAGAGAAGCAGAAGAAACAGAAGACGCAGAAGCAGAATGAGAAGCAGAAGGAGAAATTGAAGCAGAAGGAGAAGGAGAAGCAGAAGGAGAAGCTGAAGAAGGAGAAGGAGAAGCAGAAAGAGAAGCAGAAAGAGAAGCACAACGAGAAGCAGGAGAAGCAGAAGCAGGAGAAGAAGAAGCAGAAGAAACATAAGAAGGAGAAGAAGCAGAAGGAGAAGCAGAAACAGAAGGAAAAGCAGAAATAGAAGCAGGAGCAGCAGAAGAAGCAGCAGCAGGAGAAGCAGAAGCAGAAGAAGCCGAAGAAGCAGAAGCAGACCCTGAAGCATAAGGAGATACAGTAGAAGCAGAAGAAGCAGAATCTGGAGAAGCAGAAGGAGAAGCAGAAGCAGAAAGAGAAGCAAAAGCAAAAGGAGAAGCATAAGGAGAAGCAGAAGAAACAGAAGAAGCAGAGACAGTAGCAGAAGATGTAGAAGCAGAAGGAGAAGCAAAAGGAAAAGCAGAAGAACGAGAAGGAGAAGGAGAAGGAGAAAGAGAATGAGAAGCAGAAAGAGAAGCAGAAGAAGGAGCAGGAGAAGGAAAAGCAGCAGGAGAAGCAGAAAGAGAAGCAGAAGAAGAAGCAGGAGATGCAGCAACAGGAGAAGCAGAAGCAGAAGAAACAGGAGAAGGACAAGAAGCAGAAGCAGAAGGAGAATCAGAAACAGAAGGAGAAGCAGAAAGAGAAGGAAGGAAAGCAGAAGAAGCAGAAGCAGGAGAAGCAGAAGCATAAGAATGCGAAGACGCAGAAGCAGAACCTGAAAGAGAAGGAGAAGCAGGAGAAGCAGAAGAAGCAGAATCTGGAGAAGCAGAATGAGAAGCAGAAGGAGAAGCAGAAGCAGAAAGAGAATCAAAAGCAGAAGGAGAAGCAGAAGAAACAGAAGAAGTAGAAGCAGTAGCAGGTGTAGCAGAAGCAGAAGGAAAAGCAGAAAAACAGGAAGGAGAAGGAGAAACAGAAGGAGAAGTAGAAGGAGAAGCAGAAAGAGAAGCAGGTAAAGCAGCAGAAGAAGAAGCAGATGGAGAAGCAGAAGAAGGAGAAGGAGAAACAGATGCAGAAGCAGAAGCAGAAGGGGAAGCAGGAGAAGCAGAGAAGCAGATGCAGATGGAGAAGCAGGAGAAGCAGAGAAGCAGAATCTGGAGAAGC
>NW_012308111.1:0-2582 GCF_000151885.1 Dipodomys ordii | reverse complement strand
TTGTCCATGCTGTATTAAGCTGTGTCCTCCCTGTGTCCCCCGCTGTGTCCCGCTGTCTCCCCCGCTGTGCCCCGCAGTGTCCCACTGTGTCCCGCTGTGTCCCGCTGGGTCCCCCGCTGTGTCCCGCTGTGTCCCCCGCTGTGCCCGACAGTGTCCCGATGTGTCCCGCTCTGTCCCTCACTCTGTCCCCCGCTGAGTCCTCTATGTGTCGCCGCTGTGTCCTGCTGTGTCCTCGCTGTGTCCCCTGCTGTCTCCCGCTGTGTCCCCCGCTGTGTCCCCCGCAGTGTCAGCGCTGTGTCCCACTGTGTCCTCGCTGTGTCCCCTGCTGTCTCCTGCTCTGTACCCCGCTGTGTCTCAAGCTTTGTCCCCTCTGTGTCCCACTGTGTCCCGCTGTGTCCCGCTGTGCCCCCACTGTGTCCGTTGTGTTCACAACTGTGTACCATGCTGTGTAACGCTGTGTCCCCGCTGTACAGACGCTGTGTACCGCTGGGTCCCGCTGTGTCCTCGCTGTGTTCCCCGCTGGGTCCCGCTGGGTCCCCCCTGTGTGCCCCGCCGTGTCCCACTGTGTCCCGCTGTGTCCCCCGCTGTGTCCCCCGCTGTGTCCCTATGTGTCCCCGCTGTATCGAAGCTATGTCCCGCTGGGTCCCGCTGTGTCCTCTTTGTGTATCCCACTGTGTCCCCCTGTGTCCCCAGCTGTGTCCCTCGCTGGGTTCCGCTGTGTCCCCTGCTGTGTCCCGCTGTATCCTCACTGTGTCCCCTGCGGTGTCCCGCTGTGTCCCCTGCTGTGTCACTCGCTGTGTCCCTGCTGTGCCCCACTGTGTCGCACTGTGTCCCGCTGTGTCCTGCTGTGTCCCCCGCTGAGTCCCGCTGTGTACCCGCTGTGTCCCAATGTGTCCTCGCTGTGTCCCCCGCTGTGTCCCGCTGTGTCCCGCTGTGACCCTCTGTGGCACCTGCTGTATCCCCGCTCTGTCCCGCTCTGTGCCCGGCTTTTTCCGGCTGTGTCCACTGCTGTGACCCCATTGTGCCTTGCTGTGTCCGGCTCTGTACCCCACTGTGTCCAGCTGTGTCCCCGCTGTGTCCCGCTGTGTCCCCCACTGTGTCCCAATATGTCCCCTGCTGTGTCCCCCACTGTGTCCCGCTGTGTCCCCTGCTGTGTCTGGCTGTGTCCCCCGCTGTGTCCCGCTGTGTCCACTGCTGTGACCCCGTTGTGCCTTGCTGTGTCCCACTGTGTCCCCCACTGTGTCCCGCTGTGTCCTCACTGTGTCCCATTGTGTCCCCGCTGTTTCCCCGCTGGGTCCTGCTGGGTCCCGCTGTGTGCCGCTGGGTCCCCCGCTTTGTCCCGCTGTGTCCCCGCAGTGTCCCCGCTGTGTCCCGCTGTGTCCCATGAGTCCTGTGGTGTCCCGATTTGTCCCCCGCTATGTCCCCTGCTGAGTCCCATCTGTGTCCCCGCTGTGTCCCGCTATGTCCCCCGCTGTGTCCCGCTGTGTCCCCCGCTGTGTCCTGCTGTGTCCCGCTGTGTCCTGCTGGGTCCCGCTGTGTCCCCGCTGTGTCCCCGCTGTGTCCCGCTGTGTCCCCGCAGGTTCACCCCTGTTTCACGCTGTGTTCCGTGGTGTCCCGCTTTGTCCCCCGCTGTGGCCCCCCCTCAGCCACCTGTGTCCCCGCTGTGTCCCGCTGTGTCCTCGCTGTGTCCGCCTCTGTCTCCTGCTCTGTCCACCGCTGTGTCTCACGCTTTGTCCCCGCTGGGTCCCGCTGTGTTCCTCTCTGCCCCCCACTGTGTCCCCCGCTGAGTCCTCTATGTGTCGCCGCTGTGTCCCGCTGTGTCCTCGCTGTGTCCCCTCCTGTCTCCCTCTTTGTCCCACGCTTTGTCCCCGCTGGGTCCCGCTGTGTCCCGCTCTGTCCCCCACTGTGTCCCCCGCTGAGTCCTCTATGTGTCGCCGCTGTGTCCCGCTGTGTCCTCGCTGTGTCCCCTGCTGTCTCCCGCTTTGTCCCACGCTGTGTCCCGCTGTGTCCCGCTGTGTCCTCGCTGTGTCCCCCGCTGTGTCCTGCTGTGTTCCCGCTGTGTCCCAAGCTGTGTCCCGCTGTGTCCCGCTGTGTGCCCCGCTGTGTCCCACTATGTTCCCGCAGTGTCCCCGCTGTGTCCCCGCTGTGTCCTCGCTGTGTTCCCCGCTGTGTCCCGCTGTGTCCCCCGCTGTGTCCCGCTGTGTGTACTGCTGTGTCCCCACTGTGTCCCCCTGTGTCTCGCTGTGTCCCGCTGTGTTCTTGCTGTTTCCCACGCTGTGTTCTGCTGTGTGCTCGCTGTGTCCCCCGCTGTGTCCCGCTGTGTCCCCAGCTGTGTACCCCGCTGTGTCCCGCTGTGTCCCCGCTGTATCGACGTTGTATCCCGCTTGGTCCCGCTGTGTCCTCGCTGTGTTCCCCGCTGTGTCCTGCTGTTTACCCCTCTGTGTCCCCCGCTGTGTCCCGCTGTGTCCCGCTGTGTACTGTTGTGTTCCCCCTGAGTCCCGCTGTATCCCTGCTGTGTCCCAATGTGTCCTCGCTGTGTACCCGCGCTGGGTCCCGCTGTGTCCCGCTCTGTCCCCCACTGT
>NW_012308110.1:0-2582 GCF_000151885.1 Dipodomys ordii | reverse complement strand
AGTTCTCACGGGACACAGCGAGGACAGAGCAGGACACAGCGGGTCACAGCAGGGACAAAGCGCGACACAGCGGGACACAGCTGGGGACACAGGAGGGACACAGCGGGGACACAGCCGGACACAGCGTGTCACAGCAGGGACACAGCGAGGACACAGCAGGACACAGCGGGGGACATAGGGGAACACAGCGGAACACAGCAGGGGACACAGGAGGGACACAGCGGGAACACAGCGAGGACACAGCTGGACACAGTGGGGGACAAAGGGAGGACACAGCGAGACACAGCGGGGGACACAGCAGAAAACAGCAATACACAGCGGGACACAGTGGGACACAGCGGGGGACACAGCGGAACACACAGTACACAGCGGGACACAGCGGGACACAGCGGGGGACACAGCGGGACACAGAGGGGGACACAGCGGGACACAGCGGGGTACACAGCTGTGGACACAACGGGAAACAGCGGGGGACACAGCGGGACACAGCGGGACACAGCGGGAAACAGCGGTGACCCTGCGGGGACACAGCGGGACACAGTGGGGGACACAGCGAGGACACAGCGGGGGACACAGCGGGACACAGGAAGACACAGCGGGGTCACAGCAGTGGACACAGCGGGACAGAGCACGGGACACAGCAGGGGACACATCGGGACACAGTGGAGGACACAGAGGGACACAGAGGGAACACAGCTGGACACAGCGGGGTACACAGCGGGACACAGCGGGGACAAAGCTTGAGACACAGCGGGGGACAGAGCGGGAGACAGCGGGGGACATAGCGGGACACAGCGGGGGACACAGCGGAACACAGCGGGGGACATAGCGGGACACAGCGGGGGACACAGCGGGACACAGTGTGGTACACAGCGGGACACAGCGGGGGACACAGCCGGGGACACAACGGGACACAGCGGGGGACACAGAGGGAAACAGAGGGACAAAGCGAGGACAACGCGGGGGACACAGCGGGGAACAAAGCTGGCCACCACGGGACAGAGCAGGACACAGCTGGACACAGCGGTGACAATGCGGGGACACAGCGGGAAACAGCGGGGGACACAGCGGGGACACAGCAGGACACATCGGGGGACACAGCGAGGACACAGCGGGACACAGCGCGACATTACGGGGACACACAGGGGACACTGCGAGGACACAGCGGGACACAGCGGGGGACACAGCGGGACACAGCGGGGGACACAGCGGGACACAGCGGGACACAGCAGGGACACAGAGGGGACACAGCAGAACACAGAGGGGGACAAAGCGAGGACACAATGGGACACAGCAGGACACAGCGTCGAAACAGCAACGACACAGGGGCACACAGCGCAATACAGAGCTGGGACACAAAGGATCACAGTGGGGGACACAGCGGGACACAGCGGGACACAGCGAGGGACACAGCGGGCACATAGCGGGACACAGCGGGACACCGGTCACAGCGGGGGACACAGCGAAGACACAGCGGGACACAGCGGGGGACACAGCGGGACACAGCGGGGGACACAGCGGGACACAGCAAGACACAGCGGGGTCACAGCAGTGGACACAGCAGGACACAGCGGGGGACATAGCGGGACACAGCGGGGGACACAGCGGGACACAGCGGGGGACACAGCGGGACACACTGTGGTACACAGCGGGACACAGCAGGGTACAAAGCAGTAGACAGCGGGTGACACGGCGAGGACACAGCGGTACATAGCAGGGACACAGAGGTGACACTGCGGGGACACAGTGGGACAGAGCGGGGGACACAGCGGGACACAGCGGGGGACATAGCGGGGACACAGCGGAACACAGCGGGGAACACAGCGAGGACACAGTGGGACACATCGTGGGTCAAAGTGGAAGACAGCAGGGGACACAGTGAAGACACAGCGGGAAACAGCAGGGACACAGTTGGGACTCAGTGGGGGACACAGCGGGGGACAAAGCGGGACACCACGGGACACAGTGGGACAAAGCGGGGACACTGCGGGCACACAGTGGGACAAAGCGGGGGACACAGTGGGACACAGCGGGACAAAGTGGGGGATACAGCCGGGCAAAGAGGGGGACAGAGCGGGGGACACTGCAGGACCTAACGGGGACACAGCGGGACACAGCGGGACACATCGGGGACAGAGCGGGACACAGCATGACACAGTCGGACACAGCGTGGGACACAGCGGGACACAACGGGGGACACAGTGAATACACAGCGGGACAGAGCGGGGGATACAGCGAGGACACAGCGGGACACAGCGGGACACAGCGGGACACAGCGGGGGACTCAGCGGGGGACACAGCGGGACACAGCGGGGGACACAGCGGGGGACACAGCGGGACACAGCGGGGGAAACAGCGGGGGACACAGCGGAGGACAGAGTGGGGGACACAGCTTGACACAGCGGGGAACACAGCGAGGACACAGCGGGACCTAGCGGGACACAGCGTCAAAAACATCGACGACATAGGGGGACACAGCGTGGTACAGAGCTGGAACACAACGGGACATAACGGGGGAAACAGCAGAACACAGTGTGGTACACAGCGGGACACAGCAGGGTACACAGCGGGGGACACAATGA
>NW_012308109.1:0-2582 GCF_000151885.1 Dipodomys ordii | reverse complement strand
CTTCTGTTTCTGCTTCTCCTTCTGCTTCTGCTTCTTCTCCTTCCTATGTTTCTTCTGCTTCTGCTTCTCCTGTTTCTGCTTCTCCTGCTTCTCGTTGTGCTTCTCTTTCTGCTTCTCTTTCTGCTTCTCCTTCTCCTTCTCCTTCTTCTGCTTCTCCTTTTGCTTCTGCTTCTGCTTCTGCTTCAATTTCTCCTTCTGCTTCTCATTCTGCTTCTGCGTCTTCTGTTTATTCTGCTTCTCCTGCTTCTGCTTCTCCTACTTCTCGTGCTGCTTCACCATCTGCGTCTCTTTCTGCTTCTGCTTATCCTTTTGCTTCTCCTACTCCTAATCCTTCTCTTTCACCTTCTCCTTCCCCTGCTTCTCCTTCTGCATCTTCTTCTGCTTCTGCTTCTGCTGCTTCTTCTGCTTCTGCTTCTCCTTCTTCTGCTTCTCCCTCTGATTCTGCTTCTTATGCTTATTTTTTTTCTTCTGCTTCTGCTTCTCTTGCTTCTGCTTCTCCTGCTTCTCCTACTTCTCGTGCTGCTTCTCCTTCTGCATCTCTTTCTGCTTCTGCTTATCCATTTGCTTCTCCTACTCCTAATCCTTCTCTTTCGCCTTCTCCTTCTTGTTCTTCTGCTTGTCCTGAAGCTTCTGCTTCTGCTTATTCTACTATTTCTGTTTCTTCTGCTTCTGCTTCAGATTGAGCTTCTTCTGTTTCTCCTTCTGCTTCTGATTCTGCTTCTGCTTCTTCGGCTTCTCCTGTTTCTTCTGCTTCTGCTTCTCCTGCTTCTTCTACTTATCCTGCTTCTCTTTCTGCTTCTCCTTCTGCTTCTGCTTCTCCTTCTGCTTCTGATCCTTATATTTCTTCTGATTCTTTTGCTTCTGCTTCTCACGCTCTGCTTCTTCTGCTTCTCCTGCTTCTCGTTCTGCAACTCTTCGTCGGCTTCTCTTTCTACTTCTCCTTCTGCTTCTTCTGATTCTGCTTCTTCTCCATCTTCTTCTCCTTCTGCTTCTGCTTCTTCTGCTTCTCCTGCTACTCCTTCTGCATCTCCTTCTGCTTGTGCTTTTCCTTCTGCTTCTGCTTCTGCTTCTCCTTCTTCTGCTTCTCCGTCTGTTTCTGCTTCTTCTGTTTTTCCTGCTTCTCCTTCTGCTTCTCATTCTTCTTCTCCTTCTGTTTCTCCTTCTCGTTATTCTGCTATTCCTTCTGCTTCTCTATCTGCTTCTGCATCTTCAGCTTCTTCTGCTACTGCTTCTGCTTCTTCTGTTTCTTCTGCTTCTCTTTCTGCTTCTCCTTCTGCTTTTGCTTCTCTTTCTGCTTCTGCTTCTCCTTCTGGTTCTCCTTCTTCTCCAGATTCTGCTTCTTCTGCTTCTCCTGCTTCTCCTTCTGCTTCAGGTTCTGCTTCTGCTTCTTCAGCTTCTTCTGCTTCTATTTCTGCTTCTCCTTCTGTTTCTGCTTCTCTTTCTGCTTCTGCTTCTTATCCTTCTTCTATTTCTTTTGATTCTGCTTCTCCTGCTTCTGTTTCTCCTGCTTCTCCTTCTGTTTCTCTTTATGTTTCTCCTTCTGCTCCTCCTTCTTCTGCTTCTACTTCTGCTTCTGCTTCTGCTTCTCCTTCTGCTGCTCTTTCTGCTACTCCTGCTGCTTTTCCTTCTCCTGCTCCTTCTTCTGCTTCTCTTTCTGCTTCTCCTTCTGTTTCTCCTACTCCTTCTCCTTCTCGTTCTTCTGCTTTTCCTTCTGCTTCTGCATCTTCTGCTTCTTCTGCTACTGCCTCTGCTTCTTCTGTTTCTTCTGCTTCTCCTTCTGCTTTTGCTTCTCTTTCTGCTTCTGCTTCTCTTTCTGCTTCTCCAGATTCTGCTTCTTCTGCTTCTCCTCCTTTCCTTCTGCTTCAGGTTCTGCTTTTGATTTTTCGGCTTCTTCTGCTTCTGCTTCTTCTGCTGCTGCTTCTTCTGCTTCTCCTGCTTCTCTTTCTGCTTTTCCTTCTGTTTCTGCTTCTCCTTCTGCTTCTTCCCCTTCTTCTGTTTCTTCTGCTTCAGCTTCTCCAGCTTCTTCTTTTCCTGCTTCTCTTTCTGCTTCTCCTTCTGCTTCTGCTCCTTCTATTTCTTCTGTTTCTTCTTCTTCTGCTTCTCCCGCTCTGCTTCTTCTGCTTCTCCTGCTTCTCGTTCTGCTTCTCTTCGTTAGCTTCTCTTTCTACTTCTCCTTATGCTTCTTCTGATTCTGCTTCTTCTCCTTCTTCTTCTCCTTCTGCTTCTGCTTCTTCTTCTTCTTCTTCTGTTTCTGCTGCTTCTTCTTTTCCTTTCTTCTTCTTCTTCTACTGCTTCTCTTTCTGCTTCTCATTCTGCTTCTGCTTCTCCTTCTACTATTGCTTCTGCGGCTCTTCCTTCTCCTTCTCCTTCTGCTTCTGCTTCTTCTGCTTTTCCTGCTTCTCCTTCTGCATCTCTTTCTGCTTCTTCTTCTCCTTCTGCTGCTTCTTCAGCTTCTGTTTCTCCTTCTGCTTCTCCTTCTGCTTCTTCTGCTTCTCCTTCTGCTTCTCCTTCTGTTTCTCCTTCTCCTTCTCGTACATCTGCTTATACTAAGCTTCTCCTTCTGCTTCAGCTGCAACTGCTAC
>NW_012308108.1:0-2582 GCF_000151885.1 Dipodomys ordii | reverse complement strand
CACACATTGGGTCACAGCGGGGACACAGCGGGACTCAGCGGGGGACACAGCATGTACACAGCGGGACACAGCGGGACACAGCGGGGGACACAGAGGGGTACACAGCGGGACACAGCGGGGAACACAGCGAGGACACAGCGGGACACAGCGGGACACATCCTCGATACAGCGGGGACACAGTGGGACACAGCGGGGTACACAGCTGGGGACACAACGGGACACAGCGGGGTACACAGCTGGGGACACAACGGGACACAGCGGGGGACACAGCGAGGACACAAAAGACCACAGCGTGGGACACAGCGAGGACAAAGCGGGACACAGCGGGTACACAGCAGTAGACACAGCGGGACACAGCGGGACAGAGCGGGGGACACAGCGGGACACAGCGGGACACAGTGGGGGACACAGCCGGGGACTGCGGAGACAGAGAGGGGACACAGCGAGACACAGCGGTGACATAGCTGGACAAAACGGAGTACACAGCGGGTCACAGCGGGCACACAGAGGGGACACAGCGGGACACAGCAAGGACAGAGCGGGACACAGAGGCGACACAGCAGTACACAGCGGGGGACACAGCGGGACAGTGTTGGACCCAGCGAGGACACAGCGGGACACAGCGGGGGACACAGCGAGGACACAGGGGGGGGACACAGCAGGACACAGCGGGACACAGCGGGGAACACAGCGAGGACACAGCGGGACCCAGCTGGCACAGCGTCGATAAAGCGGGTACACAGCGTTACACAGCGTGGTAAACAGCTGTGGACACAACGGGACACAGTGGGGGCACAGCGGGACACAGCAGGACACAGTGTGACACAGCGGGGATAAAGCATGAGACACAGCGGGGAAAGAGAGGGAGACTGCGGGGGACACAGCGAGGACACAGCGGGACATAGTGGTGACACAGCGGGGACTCAGTGGGGGACAGAGCGGGACACAGCAGGGGACACAGCGGGGGACACAGCTGGACACAGCGGGACACAGCGGGGGACACAGCGAGGACACAGCAAGACACAGCAGCGACACAGAGGGGACTCAGTGGGGGACACAGGGGGGACAAAAAGGGACGCCAAGGGACACAGTGTGAAACATCGGGACACAGCGGGGGACACAGCGAGGACACAGCGGGACACAGCGGGGGACACAGCGAGGACACAGAGGGGGACATAGCAGGGGACACAGCGGGACACAGTGTCGATACAGCGGGGATACAGCTTTACACAGCGTGGTACACAGCTGTGGACACAACGGAAAACAGTGGGGACACAGCGGGACACAGAGGGGTACACAGCGGGAGACAGCGGGGAACACAGCGAGGACTCAGCGGGACACAGCGTGATACAGCGTCGATACAGAGGGCACACAGCGGGACACAGCGGGGTACACTGCTGGGGACAAAACGGGACACATCGGGGGACACAGCGAGGACCCAGCGGAACACAGCGGGGGACACAGCAAGGACACAGCGGGACACAGCGGGTCACAGCGGGACATAGCGTGGACTCACCGGGGGACACAGTGGGGGACAAACTGGGACACCACGCGACACAGTGGGACACAGCGGGACACTGCGGGACACAGCGGGACACAGCGGGGGACACAGTGAGGACACATCGGGTCACAGCGGGACACAGCATGGAACAAAGCAGGAGACAGCGTGGGACACAGCGAGGACACAGCTGGACACAGCGTGGTACACAGCGGGACACAGCTGGAAACACAGCGAGGATACAGCGGGATACAGCGCCGTTACAGTGGGGACACAGCAGGACACAGCGGGGACACAGCTAGACTCAGCGGGGACAGAGCAATACACAGAGGTACACAGTGGGGAAACAGCAGGGACACAGCGGGGAACACAGTGGGACACAGCGGGACACAGCGATGGACACAGAGGGACATAGAGGGGGACACAGAGGGGTACACAGCGGGACACAGCGGGGAACACAGCGAGGACACAGCGGGACACAGCGGGACACAGCGTCGATACAGCGGGGACACAGCAGGACACAGCGGGACACAGCGAGGACACAGCAGTAGACACAGTGGGACCCAGTGGGGACCCAGCGGGACCCAGCGGGGACTCACCGGGGGACACAGCGGGGACTCAGTAGGGGATACAGCGGGGGACAAAGCGGGACACCATGCAACACAGCGTGACACAGAACGAAACAGCGGTCACCCTGCGGGGACACAGCGGGACACAGAGGGGGACACAGCGAGTACACAGTTGGTCACCGCGGGACACAGCGTGGGACAAAGCAGGAGACAGCGGGGACACAGCGGGGTACACAGCGGGATACAGCGGGGGACAGAGAGGGGTACACAGCGGAAATAACGGGAAACACAGCGAGGACACTGCGGGGGACAAAGAGGGACACAGCAGGAAACACAGCGAGGACACAGCGGGACCCAGCGGGACACAGCGTCGATACAGCTGGGACACAGCGTGACACAGCGTGGTACACAGCTGTGGACACAACGGGACACAGGGGGGCACAGCGGGACACAGCGGTACACAGTGGGACACAGCGGAGACAAAGCGTGAGACACAGCGGGTGACAGAGCGGGAG
>NW_012308107.1:0-2582 GCF_000151885.1 Dipodomys ordii | reverse complement strand
TCCTGCTGTGTCCTCGCTGTGTCCCCCGATGTGTCCCACTCTGTCCCCCACAGTGTTCCGCTGTGTCCCGCTATGTCCCCGCTGTATCGACGCTGTGTCCCGGTGGGTCCCGCTGTGTCCTCGCTGTGTCTCCCGCTGTGTCCCGCCGTGTCCCCCGCTGTGTCCAGCTGTGTCTACTGCTGTGTCACTGCTGTGTCCCGCTGTGTCCCGCTGTGTCCCGCTGTGTCCTCGCTGTGTCCCAGGCTCTGTTCTGCTCTGTCCTCGCTGTGTCCCCCAATGTGTCCCTTTGTGTCCCCTGCTGTGTAACCCGCTGTGTCCCACTGTGTCCCTGCTGTATCAACACTGTGTCCCGCTGTGTCCTCGCTGTGTCCCCCGCTGTCTCTTGCTTTGTCCCATGCTGTGTCCTGCTGGGTACTGCCCCTGTGTCCCCCATTGTGTTCCGCTGTGTAACCCTCAGTGCCCCCTCTGTGTCCCGCTGTATCCCCCGCTGTGTTCTGCTGTGCCCCGCTGTGTCCCGCTGGGTACTGCTGTGTCCCCCGCTGAGTCCCGCTGTGTCCCCCGCTGTGTCCCGCTGTGTCCTCGCTGTGTTCCGCGCTGTGTACCATGCTGTGTCCCGCTATGTTCCCACAGTGTCCCCACTGTGTCCCGCTGTGTCCCGGTGTGTCCTGCTTTGTCCCCAGCTGTGTCCCCCAGTGAGTCCCCGCTGTGTCCCTGCTGTGTCCCGCTGTGTCCCCCGCTGTGTCCAGCTGTGTCCTCACTGTGTTCCCCTCTGTGTCCCGCTGTGTTCCCCTCTGTGTCCCCATCTGTGTCCCACTGTGTCTCCCGCTGTGTCCCGCTTTGTCCCACTGTGTACTGCTGTGTCCCCCGCTGAGTCCCGCTGTGTCCCCGCTCTGTCCCCCCTATGTCCCCCGCTGTGTCCCACTGTGTTCTGCTGTGTCCCCCGCTGTGTCCCGCTGGGTCCCGCTGGGTCCCGCTGTGTTCTCCTTGTGTCTCCCGCTGTGTCCCGCCGTGTCCCCCGCTGTGTCCCGCTGTGTCTACTACTGTGTCCCTGCTGTGTCCCTGCTGTGTCCCGCTGTGTCCCGCTGTTTCCTCCCTGTGTCCCACGCTGTGTTCTGTTTCCTCAGTGTGTCCCCGATGTGTCACTTTGTGTCCCCAGCTGTACAACCCACTGTGTCCCCACTGTATCAACGCTGTGTCCCGCTGTGTCCCGCTGTGTCCTCGCTGTGTCCCCCGCTGTCTCCCGCTTTGTCCCACGCTGTGTCCCGCTGTGTGCTGCTGTGTCCTCGCTGTGTCCCGCGCTGTGTCCCGCTGTGTCCCTGATTTGTCCCGCGCTGTGTCCCACTGTGTCCCGCTGTGTACCCTGCTGTGTCCCGCTATGTTCCCGCAGTGTCCCCGCTGTGTCCCGCTGTGTCCCCCTGTGTCCAGGGATGTCCCGATTTGTGCCCCGCTGTGTCCCCCGGTGAGTCCCCGCAGTGTCCCCGCTGTGTCCCGCTGTGGCCTCCCTGTGTCCCCCGCTGTGTCCCGCTGTGTCCCCCGCTTTGTCCCGCTGTTTCCTCGCTGTGTTCCCTGCTGTGTCCCGCTGTGTACCCCTCTGTGTCCGGCTGTGTCCCCCGCTGTGTCCCACTTTGTCCCGCTGTGTACTGCTCTGTCCCCTCTGAGTCCCGCTGTGTCACTGCTGTGTCCCTGCTGTGTCCCCCGCTGTGTCCCGCTGTGTCCCGCTGGGTCCAGGTGTGTCCTCTCTGTGATCCCCTCTGTGTCCCGCTGTGTCCCCCTCTCTATCCCCCGCTGTGTCCCGCTGTATCCCCCGCTGTGTCCCTCTGTGTCCCCTTCTGGGTCCCACGCCGTGTCCCGTTGTGTCCCCTGCTGTGTCCTGCTGAGTCACCTGCTGTGTCCCCGGTGTGTCCGGCTGTGTCCCGCTCTGTCCTCGCTGTATCACTCGCTCTGTCAACGATGTGTCCCACTGTGTCCCCACTGAGTCCCGCTTTGTCCCCCGCTGTGTCCCCGCTGTGTCCCGCTGGGTCCCACTGTGTCCCCTATTGGGTCCCCGCTGTGTCCCGCTGTGTCCCGCTGTGTCCTCGCTGTATCCCCCGCTCTGTCCCGCTGTGTCCTCCCTGTGTCCCCCATTGTGTCCCGCTGTGTCCCCCGCTTTGTACCCCGTTTTGTCCGGCTGTATCCTCCACTGTGTCCCGCTGTGTCCCCCGCTTTGTCCCACTCTGTGCTTCCTCAGTGTCCCCGTTTTGTCCTGCTGTGTCCCACTGTGTCCCGTGGTGTCCCGCTTTGTCCCGTGCTGTGTCCCCCGCTGAGTCCCATCTGTGTCCTTACTGTGTTCCGCTGTGTCCCCGCTGTGTCCCCCATTGTATCCCGCTGTGTCCTCGCTGTGTCACCCGCTGTCTACCGCTTTGTCCCCGCTGTGTCGCGCTGTGTCCCGCTGTGTCCTCGCTGTGTCCCCCGCTGTGTCCTGCTGTGTCCCCGCTGTGTCCCCCGCTGTGTCCAGCTGTGTACTGCTCTGTCTCGTGGTGGTCTGCTGTTTCCAGCTGAGTACCACGCTCTGTCCCGCTGTGTCCCCTGCTGTGTCCGACTGT
>NW_012308106.1:0-2583 GCF_000151885.1 Dipodomys ordii | reverse complement strand
GAAGCAGAAGATGAAGGAGAAGCAGAAGTAGTTAGAAGGAGAAGGAGGAGAAGCAGAAGCAGAAGGAGAAGCAGAAGCGGAATGAGAAGCAGAAAGAGAAGCAGGAGAAGCACAAGAAGCAGAAGCAGGAGAAGCCGAAAGAGAAGAAGCAGAAGAAGCAGAATCAGAAGCAGAAGTAGAAGCAGAAGCAGAAGGAGAAGCAGCAGAAGAAGTAGAACCAGAAATTCAGGCAGGAGAAACAGAAGAAGCAGAAGCAGAAGGAGAAGCAAAAAGAGAAGCAGAAGAAGAAGTAGAGGAACCAGCAGAAGGAGAAGCAGCAGAAGAAGCAGAAAAACAAGCAGGAGAAGCAGAAGCAGAAAGAGAAGTACAAGCAGAAGTAGCAGAAGAAGCAGAAGCAGAAGAAGAAGCAGTAGAAGCATAAGAAGCAGAAGAAGGAGAAGCAGAAGCAGAAGATAAAGAAGAAGCATAAGAAGCAGAAGCAGAGGGAGAAACAAAAGAAGGAGAAAGAGCAGAAGAAGGTGAAGCAGAAGGAGATGCAGAAGCAGAAACAGAAGCAGAAACAGAAGGAGAAGAAGAAGGAGAAGTAGGAAAATCAGAAGAAGCAGAAGCAGAAGCAGAAAGAGAAGGAGAAGAAGGAGAAGGAGAAGCAGAAGGAGAAGGACAAGCAGGAGAAGCAGAAGAAGCAGAAGCGGGAGGAGCAGAAGAAGAAGAAGAAGAAGAAGAAGAAGAAGAAGAAACAGAAGAAAGAGAAGGAGCAGAAGGAGAAGCAGAAGCAGAAGGAGAAGCAAAAGAGAAGCAGAAGAAGCGGAAGAAGCAGTAGCAGGAGAAGCAGAAGCAGAAGAAACAGAAGAAGCAGAAGGAGAACCTGAAGCAGAAGGAGAAGCAGAAGCAGCAGAAGCTGGAAATGTAGAAGCAGAAGAAACCGAACAAGCAGAAGAAGCAGAAGAAGAACGAGAAGCAGAAGAAGAACAAGGAGAAAGAGAAGGATTAGGAGTAGGAGAAACAGAAGGATAAGCAGAAGCAGAAAGAGAAGGAGAAAAGGAGAATGAGAAGAAGAAGCAGAAGAAGCAGAAGAAGCAGAAGCAGGAGAAGCAGAAGCAGAATGAAAAGCAGAAGAAGGAGAAATTGAAACAGAAGATGCAGAAGAAGAAGCAGAAGCAGTAGTAGAAGCAGAAGAAGGAGAAGCAGAATGAGAAGCATAAAGAGAAACAGAAGGAGAAGCAGGAGAAGCAGAAGCAGGAGAAGCAGAATCAGAAGAAATAGAAGAAGGAGAAGAAGCAGAAGCAGAAAGAGAAGCAGAAACAGAAGGAGAAGCAAAAATAGAAGCAGAAGAAGCCGAAGAAGCAAAAGCAGAACCTAAAGCAGAAGGAGAAGCAGGAGAAGCAGAAGAAGCAGAATCTGGAGAAGAAGAAGGAGAACCAGAAGGAGAAGCAGAAGCAGAAAGAGAAGCAAAAGCAGAAGGAGAAGCAGAAGGAGAAGCAGAAGAAACAGAAGAAGCAGAATCAGTAGCAGAAGAAGCTGAAGATGCAGAACCAGAAAGAGAAGCAGAAGGAATAGCAGAAGAACGAGAAGGAGAAACAGAAGGAGAAGCAGAAGGAGACGCAGGAAAAGCAGAAGAAACAGAAGCAGACGGAGAAGAAGGAGAAGGAGAAGCCGAAGCAGAAGAAGAAGCAGAAGGAAAAGCACAAGCAGAAGGAGATGCAGAAGGAGAAGCAGGAGATGCAGAAGATGCAGAAGCAGAAGGAGAAGAAGAAGGAGAAGAATCAGAATCAGAAGAAGCAGAAGCAGAAATAGAAAGAGAAGCCGACGAAGAGAAGCAGAACGAGAAGCAGGAGAAGCAGGAGAAGCACAAGCGGGAGAAGCAGAAGAAGAAGAAACAGAAGAAGGAGAGGGAGCAGAAGCAAAAGGAGAAGGAGAAAGAGAAGCAGGAAAAGCAGAAGAAGCAGAAGCAGGAGAAGCAGAATCAGAAGAAATAGAAGAAGAAGAAGACGAAGAAGAAGAAGAAGAAGCAGCAGCAGCATAAGGAGAAGCATAACGAGAAGCATAAGGAGAAGTATAAGGAGAAGCAGTAGAAGCAGAAGAAGCAGAAGCAGGAGAAGCAGAAGCAGAAGAAAAAGAATAAGCAAAAGAAGCAGAAGCAGAAGCAGTAGGAGAAGCAGAAGAAGGGAAGGAGAAGGAGCAGCAGAAGGAGAAAGAGAAGCAGAAAGAGAAGCAGAAACAGAAGGAGAACAAGAAGGAGAAGCAGGAGAATCAGAAGAAGCAGAAAGAGAAGTAGAAGAAGGAGAAGCAGAAGTAGAATCAGAAGAAACAGAAGAAAAAGAAGAAGAAGAAACAGAAGCAAAAAAACAGAAGAAGGAGAAGAGCAGAAGCAGAAGCAGAAGGAGAAGCAGAAGCAGAAGGAGAAGCAGAAAGAGAAGCAGGAGAAGCAGAAGAAGCATGAGAAGCAGAAGCAGAAGAAACAGGAGAAGCCGAAGAAGCAGAAGCAGAATCTGAAGCATATGAGAACAGATGAAGCACAATCTGAAGCAGAAGCAGAGAACAGAAATAGTAGATAGCAGAGCAGAAGCACCAGGAGAATCAGAA
>NW_012308105.1:0-2583 GCF_000151885.1 Dipodomys ordii | reverse complement strand
GCGAGACACAGCGGTCATACAGCTGGACACAACGGAGTATCTTCAGCGGGACACAGCGGGCACACAGCGGGGACACAGCGGGACAGAGCGGGACACAGCAGGGAACACAGGAAGGAAACAGCGGGACCCAGTGGGACACAGGGTCGATACAGTGGGACACAGCAGGGTACACAGCTGGGGACACAACGGGACACAGCGGGGGATACAGCGAGGACACAGTGTGACCCAGCAGGACACAGCGGGGACCCAGCGGGACCCAGCGGGGAAACCAGCGAAGACACAGTGGGACACAGCGGGGGACACAGCGAGAACACAGCGGGGGACACAGCGAGGACACAGCGGGACCCAGCGGGACACAGCTTCGATACAGCGGGCACACAGCGTTACACAGCGTGGTACACAGCTGTAGACACAACGGGACTCAGTGGGGGCACAGCGGGACACAGCGGGACACAGTGGGACACAGCGGGGACAAAGCGTGAGACACAGCGGGGGACAGAGCTGGAGACAGCGGGGGACACAGCGAGGACACAGTGGGACACAGCGGTGACACAGCGGGGACTCAGCGGGGGACACAGCGGGGGACAAAGAGGGACACCACGGAACACAGCGCGACACAGCGGGAAACAGCAGTGACCCTGTCTGGACACAGTGGGACACAGCGGGGGACACAGCGGGGGACAGTGGAGACAGAGAGTGGCCACAGCGAGACAAGGCGGTGACATAGCTAGACACAGCAGGGTACACAGCGGGACACAGCGGGCACACAGCGGGGACACAGCGGGACACAGCGGGACACAGCGGGGACACAGTGGGACACAGCGGGACAAAGCGGGCGACACAACGGGACACAGCAGGCGACACAACGGGACACAGCAGGCACACAGCGGGGACATAGCGGGACATAGAGGGACACAGCGGGTACAGAGCAGGACACAGCCGGACACAGCGGGACACAGCGGGGGACACAGCGGGACACAGTGGGGGACCCAGTGAGGACACAGCGGGACACAGCAGGGGACACAGCGAGGACACAGTGGGGGACACAGCAGGGACACAGCGGGACACAGCGGGGAACACAGCGAGGACACAGCGGGACACAGCGGGACACAGCGTCGATAAAGCGGGGACACAGAGTTACATAGCGTGGTACACAGCTGTGGACACAACGGGACACAGTGGGGGCACAGCCGGATACAGCGGGACACAGTGGGACACAGCGGGGACAAAGCATGAGACACAGCGGGGGACAGAGAGGGAGACAGCAGGGGACACAGCGAGGAAACAGCGGGACACAGCGGTGACACAGCGGGGACAAGGCTAGGGGACACAACGGGACATAGCGGGGGACACTGCAGGACACAGTAAGGGACAGAGTGTGGGACACAGCGAGACACAGCGGAACAAAGCGGGGGACAAAGCGGGACACAGCACAGACAGAGAAGGGCCACAGCGGGACACCGCGGTGACACAGCTGGACCCAGCGGGGTACACAGCGGGACACAGCGGGGAACACAGCGAGGACACAGCGGGACCCAGCAGGACACAGCGTCGATACACGGGGGACACAGTGTTACACAGCGTGGTACCCAGCTGTGGACACAACGGGACAGAGTGGGGGCACAGCGAGACACTACGGGACACAAAGGGGACACAGTGGGACACAGCGGTACACAGCGGGACACAGCGGGGGACACAGCGAGGACGCAGCGGGACACAGCGGAACTCAGCGGGGGACAAAGCGGGAGACAGCGGGGGACACAGCGAGCACACAGCAGGACACAGCGGCCACACATAGAGGACTCAGGGGGGACACAGCGGGGGACAAAGAGGGACACCACGGGACACAGTGAGACACAGCGGGACACAGCGGGACACTGTGGGGACACAATAGGACAAAGCAGGGGACACAGCGGAACACAACGGAACAAAGCGGGGGACAGAGCGGAGACAGAGTAGGGCCACAGCGGGACACCTCGGTGACACAGCTGGACACAGCGGGGTACACAGCGGGACACAGCAGGCACACAGTGGGGACACAGCGGGACACAGCGGGACACAGCGGGGACAGAGCGGGACACAGTCGGACACAGCGGGACACAGTGGGGGACACAGCGGGACACAGCGGGGGACCCAGCGAGGACACAGCGGGACACAGCGGGACACAGCGTCGATACAGAGGGGACTCAGCAGAGGACACAGCGGGGGAAACAGCGGGGGCAAAGTGGGACACTACGGGACACAGTGTGACACAGCGGGACACAGCGGGGACACTGCGGGGACACAGCAGGACAAAGCAGGGGACATAGCGGGACACAGCGGCACACAGCGGGGGACACAGCCGGACACAGCGGGGGAAACAGTGGGGGACACAGTGGGACACGGTGGGACACAGCGGGGGACACATGGGGAACACAGCGGGACACAGCGGGGACACAGCGGGACTCAGCGGGGGACACAGCAGTATACAGCAGGACACAGTGGGGACACAGCAGGGACACAGCGGGGGACACAGCGGGACACAGTGGGACACAGCGGGGAACACAGCGGAACACAGAGGGGGACACAGAGGGGTACACATGA
>NW_012308104.1:0-2583 GCF_000151885.1 Dipodomys ordii | reverse complement strand
TCAGTCCCGCTGTGTCCCCCCTGTGTCCTCCGCTGTGTCCCGCTGGGTCCATCTGTGTCCCCTGCTGTGTACCCTGCTCTGTCCCACTGTGTCCCTCGCTGTGTCCCGCTGTGTCCCTCTGTGTACTGCTGTGTTCCCCGCTGAGTCCCGCTGTGTCCCCGCTGTGTCCCAATGTGTCCTCGCTGTGTCCCCCGCTGTGTCCCGCTGTGTCCCCTCTGTGTCCCCCACTGTGTCCACTGCTGTGTCCACCGCTCTGTACCCACTGTGTCCAACTGTGTCCCGCTGTGTCCCCGCTGTGTGCCCGCTGTGTCCCGCTGTGTACCCCGCTGTGTCCAGCTGTGTCACCGCTGTGTCCCGCTGTGTCCCCTCTCTGTTCCCCGCTGTCCCCTGCTGTGTCCCCCGCTATGTCCTGTTGTGTCCCGCAGTGTCCCCGGCTATGTCCCGCTGTGTCCCCGCAGTGTCCCCGCTGTGTCCCGCTGTATCACACTGTGTCCCGAGGTGTTCCGCTTTGTCCCCTGCTGTGTCCCCCGCTGAGTCCCACTTTGTCCCCGTTGTGTCCCGGTGTGTCCCCCGCTCTGTCCCCTGCTGTGTCCTGCTGTGCCCCCGCTGTTGCCCGCTGTATGCCCGCATTGCCCCGCTGTGTCCACTGTGTCGCGCTGTGTTCCTTGGTGTCCCGTTTGTCCCCCGCTGTGTCCCCCGCTGAGTACCCACTGTGTCCCCGCTGTGTCCCGCTGTGTCCTCGCTGTGTCCCCCGCTGTGTCCTGCTCTGTTCCCCGCTGTGTCTCCCGCTTGGTCCCCGCTGTGTCCCGCTGTGTCCCCCGCTGTGTCCCGCTGTGTCCCCCTCTGTGTCCCGCTGTGTCCTGCTGTGTCCCCCGCTGTGTCCCGCTGTATCCCGCTGTATTCCGTGGTGTCCCGTTTGTCCCCCGCTGTGTCCCCCGCTGAGTCCCAGCTTTGTCCCCGCTGTGCCCCGCTGTGTCTCGCTGTGTCCCGCTGTGTCCCGCTATGTCCCCCACTGTGTCCCGTTGTGTCCCCAGCTATGTACCCCGCTGTGTCCCGCTGTGTCCCTGCTGTATCGACACTGTGTCCCGCTAGGTCCCGCTGTGTACTCTCTGTGTTCCCCGCTGTGTCCCGCTGTGTCCCCGCTGGGTCCCTCGCTGTGTCCCTGCTGTGCCCCTCCGTGTCCCGCTGTGTACTGCTGTGTCCCTCGCTGAGTCCCGCTGTGTCCCCTCTGTGTCCCAATGTGTCCTCACTGTGTGCCCCGCTGTATCCCGCTGTGTCCCTCCTGTGTCCCCGCTGTGTCACACTTTGTTCCGCTGTGTCCGGCTGTGTCCTGGCTGTGTCTCCCACAGTGTCCCGCTGTGTCCTCGCTGTGTCCCCCGCTGTGTCCCGCTGAGTCCCCCGCTGTGTCGCGCTGTGTCACACTGTGTCCCGCTCTGTCCCCTCTGTGTCTCGCTGTGTCCCCGCTGTGTGTCCGCTGTGTGTCCGCTGTGTCCCACTGTGTACCCTTCTGTGTCCCGCTGTGTCCCCGCTGTGTTCTGCTGTGTCCCGCTGTGTCACGCTGTGTCCTCTCTCTGTACCCCGCTGTGTCCTCACTGTGTGCCTCTATGTCCCCCGCTGTGTCCCGCTGTGTCCTCGCTCTGTCCCCGGCTGTCTCGCCACTTTGTCCCTCTCTGTCCCTCGGTGTGTTCCGCTGTGGCTACGCTGTTTCCCCGCTGTGTCCCACTGTGTCCCCCGTTGTGTCCTGCGGTGTCCACTGCTGTGTCCTGCTGTGTCCCCCGCTGTGTCCCCCGCTGTGTCCCACTGTGTCCCTCGCTGTGTACCCTCTGTCCCCCGCTGTGTTCCGTTGTGTCCCCGCTGTCCCCCGGTGTGTCCCTGCTGTCCCTCGCTGTGTCCCGCTGTGTCCCGCTGTGTCCTCGCTCTGTCCCCATCTGTGTCCCCACTTTGTCCCCCGCTGTTTCCCCCACTGTGTCCCACTGTGTCTCCGCTCTGTCCCGCTGTGTCCCCGCTGTGTCCTGCTGTGTCCTCTCTGTTTCCCGCTTTGTTCCGTTGTGTCCCCCACTGTGTCCCCTGCTGTGTCACTGCTGTGTACGGCTGTGTCCCTGCTGTGTCCCCCGCTGTGGCCTGATGTGTCCCCTGCTGTGTCCCCCGCTGTGTCCCGCTGTGACCCGCTGTGTCCACCGCTGTGTCCCCCGCTGTGTCCCCCTTGTGACGCGCGGTGTCCACCGTTATGTCCCCCGCTTTGTCCCGCTGTGTCCCCCGCTGTGTCCCGCTGTGTCCTCCGCTGTGTCCCGCAGTGTCCCCCGCTGTGTCCCCCGCTGAGTCCCCTCTGTGTCACCGCTGCGTCACGCTGTGTCCTCTCTGTGTCCCCCGCTGTCTCCCGCTCTGTCCCCCGCTGTGTCTCACGCTTTGTCCCCGCTGTGTCACACTGTGTCCCGCTGTTTCCCCCGCTGTGTCCCGCTGTGTCCCTGCTGTTTCCCCGCTGTGTCCCGCTGTGTCCCCCGCTGTGTTCCCCACAGTGTCCCCCACTTTGTGGGCTGTATCCCCCACTGTTTCCCCCGCTGTGTCCCGCTGTGTCCCCGCTGT
>NW_012308103.1:0-2583 GCF_000151885.1 Dipodomys ordii | reverse complement strand
CGGTGGACACAGTGGGACACAGCGGGGACAGAGAGGGGACTCAGCAGGGGACATAGCGGGGGACAAATCGGGACACCACAGGACACAGTGGGACACAGCGGGACACAGCGGGGACACTGCGGGGACACAGCGGGACAAAGCGGGGGACCCAGCGGGACACAGCGGGACCCAGCAGGACCTAGCGGGGAAACAGCGGGGACACAATGGGACACAGCGAGGACACAGCGGGACACAGTGGGGGACACAGTGGGACACAGCAAGGCACAACGGGGTCACAGCAGAGGACACAGCGGGACACAGCGGGGGACACAGCCAGACACAGCAGGGGACACAGCGGGACACAGTGGGACACAGCAGGGGACACATTGGGACACAGTGGGGGACACAGCGGGACACAGCGGGGACACAGCTGGACACAGTGGGGTACAGAGCCGGACACAGCAAGGCACAATGGGGTCACAGCAGTGGACACAGCCGGACAAAGCGGGGCACAGAGCGGGACAGAGCGGGGATACAGCAGGTGCCACAGAGGGACACAGCGGGACACAGCGGGACACAGCGGGGGACACAGCGAGGACACATTGGGACACAGCGGGTACACAGCGGGACTCAGCGGGGGACACAGCAGGACACAGCGGGACACAGTGCGACACAGTGGGGCACAGCAGGGACACAGCGAGTGACACAGCAGGGGACACAGCGGGACACCGCAGGGGACACAGGGAGGATACAGCGGGACACAGCAGGGGATACAGCGGAACCCAGCGAGGGACACAGCGGAGGACAGAGTAGACACAGCGGGGTACACAAAGAGGACACAGCGGGACCCAGTGCGACATAGCTTCGATACAGCGGGGACACAGCGGGACACAGAGGGGTACACAGCTGGGGACACAACGGGCCATAGTGGGGGACATAGCGGGATACAGCGGGACACAGCGGGACACAGCGGGGCACAGTTGGGACAAAGTGGGCGACACAGCGGGGAACAGAGCAGGACACAGCAGGGGACACATCGAGGACACAGCGGGACACAGCGGGGACACAGTTGGGACACAGCGGGGGACACTGAGGGGCACAAACGGGACAACACGGAACACAACGGGACACAGTGGGATAAAGCGGGACACTGCGTGGATACAGCGGGACACAGCGGGGGACACAGCAGGACACAGCGGGACACAGAGGGGGACAAGGCGGGACACAGCGGGGGACAGAGCGGGGGACACAGTGAGACACAACGGGTACAAAGGGAGACACAGCAGATTACACAGTGGAACACAGCGGGCACACAGCCGGAATACAACGGGACACAGTGGGGAAAGAGCGGGACAAAGCGTGACACAGCGGGAAACAGCGGGGTACACAGCGGGACACACGGGGGACACAGCGGGGTACACTGCGGGACACACGGTGGACACAGCAAGGACACAGCGGGACACAGTGACGACACAGCAGGACACAGCGGGGGAAACAGCGGGACACAGCGGGGGACAGAGGGGGACACAGCAGGGGACACAGCGAAGACACATTGGGACACAGCGGGGACATAGCGGGACTCAGCGGGGGACACTGCAGTACACAGAGGGACACAGCGGGACACAGAGGGGGACACAGTGGGACAGAGCGGGGGACACAGCAGGGGACACAGAGGAACTCAGCGGGACACAGCGGGGGACACAGGGGGGACACAGCGGGACACAGGGGGAGATACAGCAAGGACACATTGGGACACAGCGGGGACACAGCGGGACTCAGCGGGGGACACAGCAGTACACAGCGGGACACAGCAGTGACACAGCTAGACAAAGCGGGGTACACAGCGGGACACACCGGGCACACAGCAGGGACACAGCGGGACACACCGGGACACAGTGGAGAAAGAGTGGGACACAGCATGACACAGCGGGACACAGCGGGGTACACAGCGGGACACACGGGGAACACAGTGTGGACACAGCGGGACACAGCTGGGGACAGAGCGACAACACAGCAGGACACAGCGGGGGACACAGGGGGGACACAGCGGGACACAGCAGGACACAGAGGGGGACACAGTGGGACGGAGCAGAGGACACAGCTTGGGACACAGCGGGAACACAGGAGGACACAGCCGGGGACACAGCGAGGACACAGCGGGACACAGCGGGACACAGCGTGGGACAAAGCGGGAGATAACAGGGGACACAGCGAGGACACAGCGGGACACTGTGGCGACACATAGAGGACTCAGCGGGGGACTCAGTGGGGGACAGAGCGGGACACAGCGGGACCCAGCGGGGACAAAGCGTGAGACACAGCGGTGGACAGAGCGGGAGACAGAGGCAGACACAGCGAGGACACAGCGGGACACAGCGGGGACACAGAGGTGGCTCAGGGGGGCCACAGCGGGGGACAAAGCGGGACACCACGGAACACAGCGGGACACAGCGTGAAACAGCGGTGAACCTGCGGGGACACAGCGGGACACAGCGGGGGACACAGTGGGACACAGCGGGGACACTGCGTGACCCAGCAGGACACAGCGGTACACAGCAGGAGACAGCGGGGGACAGAGCGGGACACAGCGGGGGATACAGCGGA
>NW_012308102.1:0-2583 GCF_000151885.1 Dipodomys ordii | reverse complement strand
GTGGGACCCATTCGGGACACAGCGGGGGACACAGCGGGACACAGCGTCTATAGAGCAGGGACACAGAGGGACACAGAGGTGACACAGCGGGACACAGCAGGACCCAGCGGGGAAACAGGGGGGACACAGTGGGACACAGCGAGGACACAGCGGGACACAGCGGGACAATGCGGGCACAGCGGGGGACACAGCGGGACAAAGCGGGGGACACAGGGAGGACAGAGCGGAACACAGCATGGGACAATGCGAGGACACAGCGGGAAACAGCGAGACACAGCGGGACCCAGCGGGGACCCAGCAGTGGACACAGCGGGACACCGCGGGGGACAAAGCAGGACACCACGGAACATAGCAGGACACAGCGTGAAACAGCGGTGAACCTGCGGGGACACAGCGGTACACAGCGGGGGACACAGCGGGACTCTGCGGGACACAGCGGGGGACACAGCCGGACACAGCAGGGACACATCGGGATCTAGCAGGACACAGCGGGGGACACAGCGGGACACAGCGGGACTCAGCTGTACTCAGCGGGTGACACAGCAGGGATACAGCGGGGGACACAGCAGGGACACAGTGTGACACAGTGGGACACAGTAAGACACAGCGTGGGACAAAGCGGGAGACAGCGGAGGACACAGCGAGGACACAGCTGGACACAGCGGGGACACAGAGGGGACTCAGCAGGGGACATAGAGGGGAAAAAGCGGGACACCACGGGACACAGTAGGACACAGTGGGACACAGCGGGGACACTGCGGGACACAGCCGGGGGACACAGCGGTGGACAACGGGGGACAGAGAAGGGACACAGCGGGACACAGAGGGGACACAGCTGGACACAGAAGGAAACACAGCAGGGCACAGCGGACACACAACAGGGACAGAGCTGGACACAGAGGGACACAGATGGGACAGAGCGTGACACAGCGGGACACAGCGGGACACAGCAGGGGACTCAGCAGGACACAGCGGGGGACACAGGGAGGACACAGCTGGACACTGAATGAGACAGAGCGAGGACACAGCCAGACACAGCGAAACACAGCGTGACACAGTGGGGACACACCAGGGGACACAGCGGGACACAGCCGGGGACACAGAGAAACACAGCGGGGTACATAGAAAGGACAAAGCGGGACACAGCGGGGGACACAGCGAGGACACAGCTGGACACAGCGAGGACAAAGCGGGACACAGCTGGGGACACTGCGGGACACAGCGGAACACAGCGGGGACACAGCAAGGACACAGCGGGGGACACAGCGGGACACAGCCGGACTCAGCCGGGGACACAGCGGGACACAGCGAGAGACACAGCGGGGGACACAGCGGGACACAGCGGGGAACAAAGAGAGGACACAGCGGGTCCCAGCAAGACACAGCATCGATAGAGCAGGGACACAGCGGGACACAGCGGTGACACAACGGGACTCAGCGGGGGACACTGCGGGACCCAGCGGGACACAGCGGGGACACAGCAAGGACACAGCGGGGGACACAGTGGGACACAGCGGGACACAGCGGGGGACACAGCGAGTGACATAGCGGGGGACACAGCGGGACACAGTGGGGAACACAGAGAGAGACACAGCAGGACCCAGCGAGACACAGCGTCGATACAGCAGGGACTCAGCGGGGTACACTGCTATTGACACAACGGGACACAGTGGGGGACACAGCGGGACACAGCGGGACACAGCGGGGTACAGCATGGACAAATCGGGAGACATAGTGGGGAACAGAGCAGGACACAGCGGGGAACACAGAGAGGACACAGTGGGGACACAGCGAGATTCAGCCGGGGACACAGCGGGGGAAAAAGCGGGACATCACGGGACACAGTGGGATACAGCGGGACACAGCGGGGTCACTGCGGGACACAGTGGGGGACAAAGCGGGACACAGCGGGACACAGCGGGGACGCAGCAGGACACAGCGGGACACGGCGCGTGACACAGCGGGACACAGAGCGGGACATAGCAAGGTCACAGCGGGACACAGCGGGGGACACAGCGAGGACACAGCGGGGGACACAGCGAGGACACAGCGGGACACAGCGCTGACACTGCGGGGACACAGCGGGGGACACAGCGGGGGACACAGCCGGACACAGCGGGACACAGCGGGGGACACATGGAGGACTCAGCGGGACAAAGCGGGGACACAGCGGTGACTCACCGGGGGACACAGCGGGGGACAAAGCGGGACACCACAGAACACAGTGGGAAACAGCGGGACACAGCGGGGAAACTGCGGGGACACAGGGGGACAAAGCGTGGGACACATAGGGACACAGCGGGGGACACAGCGGGGGACACAGCGGGACACAGCGGGACACAGCGGGGCACACAGGGGGGACACAGCGGGACCCAGCGGGGAACACAGCGAGGACACAGCGGGACCCAGCGGTACACAGCGTCGATACAGCGGGGACACAGCGTTACACAGCGTGGTACACAGCTGTGAACACAACGGGACACAGTGGGGGCACAGCGGGACACAGCGGGACACAGTGGGACACAGCGGGGACAAAGCTTGAGACACAGCGGGGTACAGAGCGGGAGACAGCGGGACACAGCG
>NW_012308101.1:0-2583 GCF_000151885.1 Dipodomys ordii | reverse complement strand
GAGAACAAGAAGGAGAAACAGAAGCAGAAGCAGAAGAGAATCAGAAGAAGAAGCATAAAAAGCAGAAGGAGAAGCAGAAACAGAAGAATAAGCATAAGGACAAGCACAAGCAGAAGGAGATGCAGAAGGAGGAGCTGGAGAAGCAGAAGAAACAGAAGAAGAAGAAGAAGTAGAAGTAGGAGAAAGAGAAGGAAGAGCAGCAGAAGCAATAGGAGAATCAGAAGCAGAAGCAGAATGAGTAGCAGAAAGAAAAGCAGTAGAACCAGAAGAAGCAGGAAAAGCAGAAGCAGAAGAAAGAGAAGAAGAAGAAGAAGAAGAAGAAGAAGAAGAAGAAGAAGAAGAAGAAGAAGAAGAAGAAGAAGAAGAAGAAGACGAAGAAGAAGAAGAAGCATCAGCATAAGGAGAAGCATAAGGAGAAGCATAAGGAGAAGCATAAGGAGAAGCAGTAGAAGCAGAAGAAGCAGAAGCAGGAGAAGCAGAAACAGAAGAAAAAGAATTAGCAAAAGAAGCAGAAGCAGAAGCAGTGGGAGAAGCAGAAGAAGGAGAAGGAGCAGCAGAAGGAGAAGCAGAAGCAGAAAGAGAAGCAGAAACAGAAGGAGAACAAGAAGGAAAAACAGGAGAATTAGAAGAAGCAGAAGAATAAGCAGAAAGAGGAGAAGAAGGAGAAGCAGAAGTAGAGTCAGAAGAAACAGAAGAAGAAGAAGCAGAAGAAACAGAAGCAAAAGAAACAGAAGAAGGAGAAGAGCAGAAGCAGAAGCAGAAGGAGAAGCAGAAGCAGAAGGAGAAGCATAAAGAGAAGCAGGAGAAGCAGAAGAAGCAGGAGAAGCAGAAGCAGAAGAAACAAGAGAAGCCGAAGAAGCAGAAGCAGAATCTGAAGCAGGAGAAACAGAAGAAGCACAATCTGAAGCAGAAGCAGAAGAAACAGAAATAGTAGAAGAAGCAGAAGCAGAACGAGAAGCAGAAGAAGAAGAAGGAGAAAGAGAAGGATTAGGAGTAGGAGGAGCAGAAGAAGAATAAGAAGCAGAAAGAGAAGCAGAAGGAGAAGCAGAAGGAGAAACAGAAGAAGCAGAAGCAGGAGAAGCAGAAGCAGAAGAAGAATGAGAAGCACAAGAAGGAGAAATTGAAGGAGAAGGAGAATGAGACGGAGAAGCAGAAGGAGAAGTAGGAGAAGCAGAATAAGAAGAAACAGAAGAAGGAGAAGAGCAGAAGCAGAAGCAGAAGGAGAAGCAGAAGCAAAAGGAGAAGCAGAAGAAGCAGAAGCTGAAGCAGAAGAAGAAGAAACAGAAAAAGCAGAAGAAGAAGCAGCAGGAGAAGCAGAAGAAGAAGAAGGAGAAAGAGAAGGATTAGGCATAGGAGAAACAGAAGGATAAGCAGAAGCAGAAAGAGAAGGAGAAGGAGAAGCAGGAGAAGCAGAAGGAGCAGAAGCAGGAAAATCAGAAGCATAATGAAAGGCAGAAGAAGGAGAAATTGAAACAGAAGAAGATGCAGAAGGAGAAGCAGAAGCAGAAGCAGTAGTAGAAGCAGAAGAAGGAGAAGCAGAAGGAGAAGGATAAAGAGAAACAGAAGGAGAAGCAGGAGAAGCAGAAGCAGGAGAAGCAGAATCAGAAGAAATAGAAGAAGGAGAACAAGCAGAAGCAGAAAGAGAAGCAGAAACAGAAGGAGAAGCAGAAATAGAAGCAGAAGAAGACGAAGAAGCAAAAGGAGAACCTGAAGCAGAAGGAGAAGCTGGAGAAGCAGAAGAAGAAGAATCTGGAGAAGAAGAAGGAGAACCAGAAGGAGAAGCAGAAGCAGAAAGAGAAGCAAAAGCAGAAGGAGAAGCAGAAGAAACAGAAGAAGCAGAAGCAGTAGCAGAAGAAGGAGAAGAGCAGAAGCAGAAGGAGAAGAAGAAGCAGAAGGAGAAGCAGAAAGAGAATCAGGAGAAGCAGAAGAAGCAGGAGAAGCAGAAGCAGAAGAAACAGGAGAAGCCGAAGAAGCAGAAGCAGAATCTGAAGCAGAAGGAGAAACAGAAGAAGAACAATCTGAAGCAGAAGAAACAGAAATAGTAGAATAAGCTGAAGCAGAAGCACCAGGAGAAGCAGAAGAAGAAGAAGGAGAAGGCGACAGAGAAGGATTAGGAATAGGAGAAGCAAAAGGATAAGCAGAAGCAGAAAGAGACGCAGAAGGAGAAGCAGCACGAGAAGTAGGAGAAGCTGGAGAAACAGAAGCTGGAGAAGCAGAAGAAACAGAAGACGCAGAAGCAGAATGAGAAGTAGAAGGAGAAATTGAAGCAGAAGCAAAAGGAGAAGCAGAAGGAAAAGGAGAAGCAGAAGAAGGAGAAGGAGAAGGAGAAACTGAAAGAGAAGCAGAAAGGGAAGCAGAACGAGAAGCAGGAGAAGCAGAAGCAGGAGAAGCAGAAGCAGAAGAAACAGAAGAAGGAGAAGAAGCAGAAGGAGAAGCAGAAACAGAAGGAAAAGCAGAAAGAGAAGAAGGAGAAGCAGAAGAAGCAGCAGCACGAGAAGCAGAAGAAGCAGAAGCCGAAGAAAGAGAAGCAGAATCTGACGCAGAAGGAGAAACAGAAGAAGCACAATCTGAAGCAGAAGCTGA
>NW_012308100.1:0-2583 GCF_000151885.1 Dipodomys ordii | reverse complement strand
TGAAGCAGCAGAAACAGAACAAGCAGAAGAAGCAGAAGCAGAAGCAGAACGAGAAGCAGAAGAAGAAGAAGGAGAAGGAGAAGAGAAGGATTAGGAGTAGGAAGAGCAGAAGGAGAATCAGAAGCAGAAAGATAAGCAGAAGGAGCAGCAGAAGGAGAAGCAGAAGGAGAAGCAAAAGGAGAAGCAGAAGAAGGAGAAGCAGAAGCAGAAGAAGCAGCAGAAGGAGAAGCAGAAGCAGAAGCAGAAGAAGATGCAGAAGGAGAAGCAGGAGAAGCAGAAGAAGCAAAAGAAGGAGAAGCAGAAGTAGGAGAAAGAGTATGAGAAGGAATGGCAGCAGAAGGAATAGGAGAAGCAGAAGGAGAATCAGAAGCAGAATGAGAAGCAGAAAGAGAACCAGTAGAAAAAGAAGAAGCAGGAAAAGCAGAAGCAGACGAAAGAGAAGAAGAAGAGGAAGAAGAAGAAGAAGAAGAAGAAGAAGAAGAAGAAGAAGAAGAAGAAGAAGAAGAAGAAGAAGAAGAAGAACGAGAAGGAGAAGGAGAAGCAGTAGAAGCAGAAGAAGCAGAAGCAGGAGAAGCAGAAGATAAAGAATAAGCAAATGAATCAGAAGCAGTGGGAGAAGCAGAAGAAGGAGAAGGAGAACGAGCAGCAGAAAGAGAAGCAGAAGCAGAAAGAGAAGCAGAAACAAAAGGAGAACAAGAAGGAGAAGCAGGAGAATCAGAAGAAGCAGAAGTAGAAGCAGAAAGAGGAGAAGAAGGAGAAGCAGAAGTAGAATCAGAAGAAGCAGATGATGATAAGCAGAAGAAACAGAAGCAAAAGCAGAAGCTCACTGAAGCAGAGGAGAAACAGAAGAAGCACAATCTGAAGCAGAAGCAGAAGAAACAGAAATAGTAGAATAAGCAGAAGCAGAACCACCAGGACAAGCAGAAGAACAAGAAGGAGAAGGCGAAAGAGAAGGATTAGGAGTAGGAGAAGCAAAAGGATAAGCAGAAGCAGAAAGAGACGCAGAAGGAGAAGCAGCACGAGAAGTAGGAGAAGCAGGAGAAGCAGAAGAAACAGAAGACGCAGAAGCAGAATGAGAAGCAGAAGGAGAAATTGAAGCAGAAGCAGAAGCAGAAGAAGAAGCAGAAGAAGGAGAAGGACAAGGAGAAGGAGAAAGAGAAGCAAAAGCAGAAGGAGAAGCAGAAGGAGAAGTAGAAGAAACAGAAGAAGCAGACGCAGTAGCAGAAGCAGCAGAAGATGCAGAAGCAGAAGTAGAAGCAGAAGGAAAAGCAGAAGAACGAGAAGGAGAAGGAGAAGGAGAAACAGAAGGAGAAACAGAAAGAGAAGCAGAAGAAGGAGCAGGAGAAGGAAAAGCAGCAGGAGAAGCAGAAAGAGCAGCAGAAGGAGAAGCAGGAGAAGCAGAAACAGGAGAAGCAGAAGCAGAAGAAACTGGAGAAGGACAAGAAGCAGAAGCAGAAGGAGAAGCAGAAAAAGAAGGAAAAGCATAAGGAGAAGCAGGAGAAGCAGAAGAAGCAGCAGCAGGAGAAGCAGAAGCAGAAGAAGCCGAAGAAACAGAAGCAGAACCTGAAGCAGAAGGAGAAGCAGGAGAAGGAGAAGAAGCAGAATCTGGAGAAGCAGAAGGAGAAGCAGAAGCAGAAAGAGAAGCAGATGAAGAGAAGCAGAACGAGAAGCAGGAGAAGCAGAAGAAGAAGAAACAGAAGAAGGAGAAGTAGCAGAAGCAGAAGGAGAAGCAGAAGGAGAAACAGAAAGAGAAGCAGAAACAGAAGGAGAAGCAGAAAGAGAAGGAGGGGAAGCAGAAGAAGCAGAAGCATAAGAATCCGAAGAAGCAGAAGCAGAGCCTGAAGCAGGAGAAGTAGAAGAAGCAGAATCTGGAGAAGCAGAATTGGAAGCAAAAGGAGAAGCAGAAGCAGAAAGAGAATCAAAAGCAGAAGTAGAAGCAGAAGAAACAAAAGAAGCAGAAGCAGTAGTCGTTGTAACAGAAGCAGAAGGAAAAACAGTAGGAAAAGCAGAAGAACGAGAAGGAGAAGGAGAAGCAGAAGTAGAAGCAGAAGGAAAAGCAGAAGAAGGAGAAGGAGGAGCAGAAACAGAAGAAGCAGCAGAAGGAGAAGCAGAAGCAGAAGAAGATGCAGAAGGAGAAGCAGGAGAAGCAGAAGAAGCAGAAGCAGAAGGAGAAGCAGAAGAAGAAGAAGGAGAAGGAAGGGCAGCAGAAGCAATAGGAGAAGCAGAAGAATGGGAAGAAGAAAGAGAAGCAGGAGAAGCACAAATGCAGAAGCAGGAGAAGCAGAAACAGAAGATACAGAAGAAGAAGAAGAAGAAGAAGAAGAAGAAGAAGAAGAAGAAGAAGAAGAAGAAGAAGAAGAAGAAGAAGAAGAAGAAGAAGAAGAAGAAGAAGAAGAAGGAGAAGAAGAAGAAGAAGAAGAAGAAGACGAAGAAGAAGAAGAAGACGAAGGAGAAGAAGAAGAAAAAGAAGAAGCAGAAGGAGAAGAAGAAGAAAAAGAAGAAGGAGAAGCAGAAGAAGTAGAAGGAGAAGAGAGAGTAGAAGGAGAAGAGACGAGCAGAGTAGAGCAGAAGGAGAAGTAGAGA
>NW_012308099.1:0-2583 GCF_000151885.1 Dipodomys ordii | reverse complement strand
AGAAGCAGAAGTAGAATGAGAAGCAGAAAGAGAAGCATGTGTTTTTATGGACAAGAAGCAGAAGCTGGAGAAGCCGAAAGAGAAGAAGCAGAAGAAGCAGAAACATTAGCTGAAGGAGAAGCAGAAGCAGAAGGAGAAGCAGCAGAAGAAGTAGAACCAGAAATTCAGGCAGGAGAAACAGAAGAAGCAGAAGCAGAAGGAGAAGCAAAATGAGAAGCACAAGGAGTAGTAAAAGAAGCATCAGAAAGGAGAAGCAGCAGAAATAAGCAGAAAAACTAGCAGGAGAAGCAGAAGCAGAAAGAGAAGTAGAAGCAGAAGAAGCAGAACCAGAAGAAGAAGCAGTAGAAGCATAAGAAGCAGAAGCAGGAGAAGCAGAAGCAGAAGAAAAAGAAGAAGCATAAGAAGCAGAAATAGAAGCAGAGGGAGAAACACAAGAAGGAGAAGGAGCAGCAGAAGGTGAAGTAGAAGGAGATGCAGAAGCAGAAAGAGAAGCAGAAACAGAAGGAGAAGTTGGAGAATCAGAAGAAGCAGAAGCAGAAAGAGAAGCAGAAGAGGGAGAAGGAGAAGCAGAAGCAGAAGGACAATCAGGAGAAGCAGAAGAAGCAGAAGCGGGAGAAGCAGAAGAAGAAGAAGAAGAAACAGAAGAAGGAGAAGGAGCAGAAGGAGAAGCAAAAGCAGAAGGAGAAGCAGAAATAGAAACAGAAGCAGAAGAAGCAGTTGCAGGAGAAGCAGAAGCAGAAGAAACAGAAGAAGCTGAAGAAGCAGAAGGTGAACCTGAAGCAGAAGGAGAAGCAGAAGCATCAGAAGCTGGAAAAGCAGAAGCAGAAGATACAGAACAAGCAGAAGAAGCAGAAGCAGAACGAGAAGCAGAAGAATAAGAAGGAGAAAGAGAAGGATTAGGAGTAGGAGGAGCAGAAGCAGAATTAGAAGCAGAAAGAGAAGCAGAAGGAGAAGCAGAAGGAGAAACAGAAGAAGCAGAAGCAGGAGAAGCAGAAGCAGAAGCAGAATGAGAAGCACAAGAAGGAGAAATTGAAGTAGAAGGAGAATGAGACGGAGAAGCAGAAGGAGAAGTAGGAGAAGCAGAAGAAGGAGAAGCAGGAGAAGCATAAGCAGAAGATACAGAAGAAGGAGAAGAGCAGAAGCAGAAGGAGAAACAGAAGCAGAAGGAGAAGCAGAAGAAGCAGAAGCTGAAGCCGAAAAAACAGAAAAAGCAGAAAAAGAAGAAGCAGAAGAAGAAGAAGCAGGAAAAGCAGAAGAAGAAGAAGGAGAAGGAGAAAGAGAAGGATTAGGAGTAGGAGAAACAGACGGATAAGCAGAAGCAGAAAGAGAAGGAGAAGGAGAAGGAGAAGCAGGAGAAGCAGAAGAAGCAGAAGCAGGAGAAGCAGAAGCAGAATGAAAAGCAGAAGAAGGAGAAATTAAAACAGAAGAAGATGCAGAAGGAGAAGCAGAAGCAGAAGCAGAAGCAGAAGGAGAAGCAGAAGAAGGAGAAGGAGTAGCAGAAGGATAAGAATAAAGAGAAACAGAAGGAGAAGCAGGAGAAGCATAAGCAGAAGAAATAGAAGAAGGAGAAGAAGCAGAAAGAGAAGCAGAAACAGAAGGAGAAGCAGAAATAAAAGCAGAAGAAGCCGAAGAAGCAGAAGCAGAACCTGAAGCGTAAAGCGTAAGGAGAAGCAGAAGAAGCAGAATCTGGAGAAGAAGAAGGAGAACCAGAAGGAGAAGCAGAAGCAGAAAGAGAAGCAAAAGCAGAAGGAGAAGCAGAAGCAGTAGCAGAAGAAGCTGAAGATGCAGAAGCAGAAAGAGAAGCAGAAGGAATAGCAGAAGAACGAGAAGGAGAAGGAGAAACAGAAGGAGAAGAAGAAGGAGAAGCAGAAGGAGAATCAGGAAGGGCAAAAGAAGCAGAATCAGACGGAGAAGCAGGAAAAGCAGAAGAAGCAGAAGCAAAAGGAGAAGCAAAAGAAGGAGAAGGAGAAGCAGAGGCAGAAGAAGAAGCATAAGGACAAGCACAAGCAGAAGGAGATGCAGAAGGAGAAGCAGGAGAAGCAGAAGAAGCAGAAGATGAAGGAGAAGCAGAAGTAGGAGAAGGAGAAGGAGGAGAAGCAGAAGCAGAAGGAGAAGCAGAAGCGGAATGAGAAGCAGAAAGAGAAGCAGGAGCAGCACAAGAAGCAGAAGCAGGAGAAGCCGAAAGAGAAGAAGCAGAAGAAGCAGAATCAGAAGCAGAAGTAGAAGCAGAAGCAGAAGGAGAAGCAGCAGAAGAAGTAGAACCAGAAATTCAGGCAGGAGAAACAGAAGAAGCAGAAGCAGAAGGAGAAGCAAAACGAGAAGCAGTAGGAGAAGTAGAAGAAGCAGCAGAAGGAGAAGCAGCAGAAGAAGCAGAAAAAAAGCAGGAGAATCAGAAGCAGAAAGAGAAGTAGAAGCAGAAGAAACAGAAGCAGAAGAAGAAGCAGTAGAAGCACAAGAAGCAGAAGCAGGAGAAGCAGAAGCAGAAGATAAAGAAGAAGCATAAGAAGCAGAAGCAGAGGGAGAAACAAAAGAAGGAGAAAGAGCAGAAGAAGGTGAAGCAGAAGGAGATGCAGAAGCAGAAAG
>NW_012308098.1:0-2584 GCF_000151885.1 Dipodomys ordii | reverse complement strand
TCTGCTTCTCATTCTGCTTCTGCTTCTCCTTCTGCTTCTGCTTCTCCTCCTTCTCCTTCTCCTACTTCTGCTTCTCCTTCATCTTCTGCTTCTTGTGCTTCTCCTGCTTCTCCTTCTGCATCTCCTTCTGCTTGTGCTTGTCCTTATGCTTCTTCTTCTGCCTCTGCTTATCCTTCTCCTTCTTTTGCTTCACCTTTTGCTTCTGCTTCTTCTGCTTTTCCTGCTTC
The DNA here is from genome assembly GCF_000151885.1 of Dipodomys ordii. Classification (NCBI taxonomy): domain Eukaryota; kingdom Metazoa; phylum Chordata; class Mammalia; order Rodentia; family Heteromyidae; genus Dipodomys; species Dipodomys ordii. The sequence continues at coordinate 2,357 of NW_012308098.1, read as the reverse complement.
TCCTTCTGCTTCTGCTTCTTCTGCTTCTCCTTCTGCATCTTCTTCTGCTTCTGCTTCTCCTTCTCCTTCTTCTGCTTCTCCTTCTGATTCTCCTTCTGCTTCTTCTTCTTCTTCTGCTTTACCTGCTTCTCTTTCTGCTTCTCCTTCTGTTTCTCCTTCTCCTTCTTGTTATTCTGCTTTTCTTTCTGCTTTTCCTATTGCTTCTGTTACAACTGCTACTGCTTCTACTTCTTCTGTTTCTTCTGCTTCTCCTTCTGCTTTTGATTCTCTTTCTGCTTCTCCTTCTCCTTCTGCTTCTCATTCTGCTTTTAAGATTCTGCTTCTTCTGCTTCTCCTGCTTCTCCTTCTGCTTCAGGTTCTGCTTCTGCTTCTTCGGATTCTTATGCTTCTGCTTCTCCTGCTTCTGCTTCTTCTGCTTCCCCTCCTTCTCTTTCTGCTTCTACTTCTGCTTCTGCTTCTTGACCTTCTCCTGTTTCTTCTGCTTGTTCTTCTCCTGTTTCTGCATTTCGTGCTTCTCCTTCTGCTGCTCTTTCTGTTTCTCCTGCCGCTTTTCCTTCTACTGCTACTTCTTCTGCATCTCTTTCTGCTTCTACTCCTGTTTCTCCTTCTCCTTCTCCTTCTAGTTCTTCTGCTTTTCCTTCTGCTTCTCCTTCTGCTTCTGAATCTTCTGCTTCTTCTGATACTGCCTCTGCTTCTTCTGTTTCCTCTGCTTCTCCTTCTGCGTTTTCTTCTCTTTCTGCTTCTGCTTCTCCTTCTGCTTCTCCTGCTGCTGCTTCTTCTGCTTCTCCTGCTTCTCTTTCTGCTTTTCCTTCTGTTTCTGCTTCTCCTTCTGCTTCTGCTTCTTCCCCTTCTTCTGTTTCTTCTGCTTCGGCTTCTCCAGCTTCTGCTTCTCCTGCTTCTCATTCTGCTTCTCTTTCTGCTTCTCTTTCTCCTTCTCCTTGTCCTTCTCCTTCTTCTGCTTCTTCTTATGCTTCTGCTTCTCCTTCTACTTCTGCTTCTGCTTCAATTTCTCCTTCTTCTTCTCATTCTGCCTCTGCGCCTTCTGTTTCTTCTGCTTCTCCTGCTTCTTCTTCTCCTGCTACTCCTACTTCTCGTGCTGCTTCTCCTTCTGCGTCTCTTTCTGCTTCAGCTTATCCTTTTGCTTCTCCTACTCCTAATCCTTCTCTTTCGCCTTCTGCTTCTTCTTCTTCTGCTTCTCCTGGTGCTTCTGATTCTGCTTAATCTACTCTTTCTGTTTCTTCTACTTCTGCTTCAGATTGTGCTTCTTCTGTTTCTCCTTCTGCTTCAGATTCTGCTTCTGCTTCTTCGGCTTCTCCTGTTTCTTCTCCTTCTGCTTCTCCTGCTTCTTCTGCTTCTCCTGCTTCTCTTTCTGCTTCTCCTTCTGCTTTTGCTTCTCCTTCTGCTTCTGCTTCTGCTCTTCTCCTTCTTCTGTTTCTTTTGCTTCTGTTTCTTCTGCTTCTGTTTCTTCTGATTCTACTTCTGCTTCTCCTTCTTCTACTTCTCTTTCTGTTTCTACTTTGCTTCTTCTGCTTCTCCTGCTTCTCCTTTTGTTCTCCTTCTGTTTCTGCTTCTCTTTCTGCTTCTGCTTCTCCTTCTGCTGCTCCTTCTCCTTCTCCTTCTTCTGCTTCTCCCACTGCTTCTGCTTCTTTTGCTTATGCTTCTCCTTATGCTTCTTCTTCTTCTTCTTCTTCTTCTTCTTCTTCTTCTTCTTCTTCTTCTTCTTCTTCTTCTTCTTCTTCTTCTTCTTCTTCTCCTTCTTCTTCTTCTTCTCTTTCTTCTGCTTCTCCTGGTTTTTCTGCTTCTACTGCTTCTCTTTTTGCTTCTCATTCTGCTTCTGCTACTCCTTCTGCTTCTCCTATTGCTTCTGCTGCCCTTCCTAGTCCTTCTCCTTCTCCTACTTCTGTTTCTCCTTCTGCTTCTGCTTCTTCTGCTTCTCCTGCTTCTCCTTCTGCATCTTCTTCTGCTTCTGCTTCTCCTTCTGCTGCTTCTTCTGCTTCTGCTTCTCCTTCTTCTGCTTCTCCTTCTGATATTCCTTCTGCTTCTCCTTCTCCTTCTGCTCCTTCTCCTTCTTCTGCTTCTCCCTCTGATTCTGCTTCTTTTGCTTATTCTTTTTCTTCTGCTTCTGCTTCTCTGCTTCAGCTTCTTCTGCTTCTCCTTTTGCTTCTCCTTCTCCTCCTCCTCCTCCTCCACCACCACCACATCTAAAGAAATTTCATACATCTTACTATAAGTCTTCCTATATAATATACTATGACATTGACTACGGCAGAGAACATAAAAAGCTATAAAAAAAAGATAACAAATATATAATTACTAGAAAAAATACAAAAAAAACAAAACAGAAATCAAAAAATACT
>NW_012308097.1:0-2584 GCF_000151885.1 Dipodomys ordii | reverse complement strand
ATCACCTGCTGTGTCCGCTGTGTCCCTGGGTGTGTTCTTCTGTGTCCATGCAGTGTCCCCGCTGTGTCTTGCTGTGTCACACTGTGTCCCGTGGTGTCCGGCTTTGTCACCCGCTGTGTCCCCCGCTGAGTCCGGCTGTTTCCCCGCTGTGTCCCAATGTGTCCTCGCTGTGTCCCCCGCTGTGTCCCGCATTGTCTCCCCTGTGTCCCCCGCTGTGTCCCGCTGTGTCCTGCTGTGTCCCTGGCTGTGTACCCTGCTGTGTCCCGCTGTGTACCCCGTTGTGTCCCGCTGTGTCCCGCGTTGTACCCGCTGTGTCCCGTTGTGTCCCCAGCTGTGTACCCCGCTGTGTCCTGCTGTGTCCCCGCCATTATCGACGCTGTGTCCCTCTGTGTCCCGCTGTGTCCTCGCTGTGTCCCCCGCTGTGTCCCGCTGTGTTCTCGCTGTGTCCCCCGCTGTGTCCCTTTGTGTCCCCAGCTGTGTACCCCGCTGTGTTCTGCTGTGTCCCCGCTGTATCGACGCTGTGTCCTGCTGGGTCCCGCTGGGTCCTCGCTGTGTTCCCCGTTGTGTCCCGCTGTGTCCCCTGCTGTGTCCCCGCTGTGTCCCTGCTGTGTCCCTGCTGTGTCGCCGCTGTGTCCCGCTGTGTCCTGCTGTGTCCTCGCTGTGTCCCACGCTGTGTTCCGCTGTGTCCCCCGCTGTGTCCCGGTGTGTCCCGCTGTGTCCCCACTGTGTCCCGCTGTGTCCCCTGCTGTGTCCCGCTGTGTCCCGCTGTGTCCCTGCTGTGACCCTCTCTGTCCCCGCTGTATTGACGCTGTGTCCCGGTGTGTCCGCTGTGTCCGTGCTGTGTTTCCGGCTGTGTCCCGCTGTGTACCCCTCTGTGTCCCCAACTGTGTCCCGCTGTGTCCCCTCTCTGTCCCCTACTGTCCCCCGATATGTCCCCTGCTGTGTCTTGCTCTGTCGCCCGCTTTGTCCCGCTGTGCCCCTGCAGTGTCCCCGCTGTGTCCCACTGTGTCACACTGTGTCCCGTGTTGTCCCGCTTTGTCCCCCGCTGTGACCTCGCAGTGTTTCCCGCTGTGTCCCGCTGTGTCCTCGCTGTGTTCCCCGCTGTGTCCTGCTGTGTCCCCCGTTGTGTCCACCGCTGTGTCCTCGCTGTGTCCCCCGCTTTGTCTCGCTGTGTCCTCGCTTGGTCCCCCGCTGTGTCCCGCTGTGTCCCTCGCTGTGTCCCGCTGTGTCCGACTGTGTCGCGCTCTGTCCCCGCTGTGTCCCGCTGTGTCCCTCTGTGTCCCCGCTGTGTGCCCGCTGTGTCCCGCTGTGTACCCCGCTGTGTCCAGCGGTGTCCTTTTGTGTCACGCTGTGTCCCCGCTGTGTCCCTGCTGTGTCCCTCTGTGTACCTCGCTGTGTCCAGCTTTGTCCCCGCTGTGTCTCGCTGTGTCCCACGCTCTGTCCCACACTGTGTCCCGCAGTGTCCCCCGCTGTGTCCCGCTGTGTCCCCCGCTGTGTCCCACTGTTTCCCCCGCTGAGTCCCCGCTGTGTCACCGCTGTGTCCCGCTGTTTCCTCGCTGTGTCCCCTGCTGTCTCCCTCTCTGTCCCCCGCTATGTCTCACGCTTTGTCCCCGCTGTGCTGTGTCCCACTGTGTCCCGCTGTGTCCGACTGTGCCCCCACTGTGTCCCGTTGTGTCCACAGTGTGTACCACGCTGTGTAACGCTGTGTCCTCGCTGTGTTCCCCACTGTGTCCTGCTGTGTCCCCCGCTGTGTCCCCCGCTGTCTCCAGCTCTGTCCTCCGCTGTGTCTCACGCTTTGTCCCCGCTGTGTCCCACTGTGTCCCGCTGTGTCCAGCTGTGCCCCCACTGTGTCCCGTTGTGTCCACAGCTGTGTACCATGCTGTGTAACACTGTGTGCCCAATGTATCGACGCGGTGTCCCGCTGTGTCCCCAGCTGTGTCTTTGCTGTGTTCCTCGCTGTGTCCCGCTGTGTCCCCCGCTGTGTTCCCCGCTGTGTCCCCCTGTGTCCTCCGCTGTGTCCTGCTGTGTCCTCGCTGGGTCTCCCGCTGGGTCCCGCTGTGTCCCCCGCTGTGTCCCGCTTTGTCCCGCTGTGTCCTCGCTGTGTCCCCTGCTATGTTCCGTTGTGTCCCTAGCTGTGTACCCCGTTGTGTCCCGCTGTATCGACTCTGTGTCCCACTTGGTCCCGCTGTTTACTTCCTGTGTTTCCCGCTGTGTCTCGCTGTGTCCCCGCTGTATCGACGCTGTGTCCCCGCTGTGTCCCGCTGTTTCCCCCGCTGTGTCCCGCTGTGTCCCCCCCGAGTACCCGCTGTGTCACCACTGTGTCACGCTGTTTCCTCGCTGTGTCCCCTGCTGTCTCCCTCTCTGTCCCCTGCTGTGTCTCATGCTTTGTCCCTGCTGTGTCCCTCTGTGTACCCCACTGTGTCCAGCTTTGTCCCCGCTGTGTCTCGCTGTGTCCCACGCTCTGTGCCACACTGTGTCCCGAAGTGTCCCTCGCTGTGTCCCGCTGTGTCCCCCGCTGTGTCCCACTGTGTCCCCCGCATGAGTCCCCACTGTGTCACCGCTGTGTCCCGCTGTTCCTCGCTGT
>NW_012308096.1:0-2584 GCF_000151885.1 Dipodomys ordii | reverse complement strand
ACAGCGGGGGACACAGCGGGGGACAGCAGGGGACAGAGAGGGGACACAGCGGGACACAGCGGGGGACACAGAGGGGTACACAGCGGGACACAGCCGGGAACACAGCGCGGACACAGCGGGACACACCGGGACACAGCGTCAATACAGCGGGGACAGAGAGGGTCACAGCAGGGACAAAGCGGGACACAGCGGGACACAGCGGTGGACACAGCGGGACACAGCGGGGACACAGCGGGACACAGCGGGGGACAGCGGGGGACACAGCGGAACACAGCGTGGGACAAAGCTAGGACACAGCAGGAAACAGTGGGACACAGCGGCGACACAGCAGGGACACAGCAGGGACACAGCAGGGACACAGTGGGGGCACAGCGGGACACAGCGGGACACAGTGGGACACAGCGGGGACAAAGCGTGAGACACAGCGGGGTACAGAGCTGCAGACAGCGGGGGACACAGCCAGGACACAGGCGGACACAGCGTTGACACAGCGGGGTCTCAGCGGGGGACACAGCGGGAGACAAAGAGGGACACCACGGAACACAGCGGGACACAGCAGGAAACAGCAGTGACATTGCGGGGACACAGTGGGACACAGCGGGGGACACAGCGGGACACAGAGGGGGACAGAGCGGGACACAGTGGGGGACAGAGCGTGGGTCACAGCGAGACACAGCTGGGACAAAGCTGGACACAGCAGGGTACACAGAGGGACACAGTGGGGACGCAGCGGGGAAACAGCAAGACACAGCAGGACACAGCGGGACACAGCGGGGGACACATCGAGGACACAGCGGCACACAGCATGGGACACAGCAAGGACACAGTGGGACACAGCGGGGGACACAGCGGGACACAGCGGGACCCAGCGGGGGACACAGGGAGGACACAGCGGGACATAGCGGGGGACAGAGCGAGGACACATTGGGACACAGCGTGATTCAGCGGTGGACACAGCACTACACAGCTGGACAACGCGGGACACAGCGGGGACACAGCAGAGACACAGCGGGGGACAGAGCGGGACACAGCGGGGGACACAGGGATGACAGAGCAGGACCGAGCGGGACCCAGCGTGGATACAGCAGGGACCCAGCTGGACACAGCGGGACACAGCGGGGACACAGCAGTAGACACAGCGGGACACAGTGCCGGACACAGCGGGACACAGCGGGGGACAAAGGGAGGACCCAGCGGGACCCAGCTGGACCCAGCGTCGATACAGCAGGGACACAGCGGGACACAGTGGGGTACACAGCTGGGGACACAGCAAGGACACAGCGGGACACAGCAGGACACAGCGGGGAAACTGCGGGAACATAGCAGGACACAGCGGGTACACAGCGGGACACAGCGGAACACAGCGGGAGTCAAAGCAGGAGACAGCGGGGGACACAGCGAGGACACAGGGGGACACAGCGGCGACACAGAGGGGATTCAGCGGGGGACACAGCGTGGGACAAAGTGGGACACCACGGGACACAGTGTGACACAGCGGGACACAGCGGGAACACTGCGGGACACAGCAGGACAAAGCGGGGGACACAGCGGGACACAGCGGGACACAGCGGGGGACACAGCGGGGGACAGCGGAGACAGAGAGTGGCCACAGCGAGACAAAGCGGTGACACAGCTGGACACAGCGGGGTACACAGCGGGACACAGCGGGCACACAGCGGGGACACAGCGGGACACAGCGGGACACAGCGGGGTACACAGCGGGACACAGCGGGCACACAGCGGGGACACAGCGGGACACAGCGGGACACAGCGGGGGACACAGGGAGTACACAGCGGGACACAGCGGGCGACAGAGCGAGGACAAATTGGGACACAGCGGGATTCAGTGGGGTACACAGCAGTACACAGCGGGACAAAGCGGGACACAGCGGGGACACAGCGGGGACACAGCAGAGACACAGTGGGACACAGCGGGGGACACAGGGATGACAGAGCAGGACCCAGCGGGACCCAGCGTGGATACAGCAGAAACCCAGTTGGACACAGCAGGACACAGCGGGGACACAGCAGTAGACACAGCGGACACAGTGCCGGACACAGCGGGACACAGCGGGGGACAAAGGGAGGACACAGCGGGACCCAGCGGGACCCAGCGTCAATACAGCAGGGACACAGCGGGACACAGTGGGGTACACAGCTGGGGACACAGCGAGGACACAGCGGGACACAGCGGGGACACAGCAGGACACAGCGGGACACAGCGGTGGACACAGCGGAACACAGCGTGGGACACAGCGAGGACACAGCAGGACACAGCGGGACACAGCGGTGACACAGCAGGGACACAGCAGGGACAAAGTGTGAGACACAGCGGGGGACAGAAAGGGAGACAGCAGGGGACTCAGCGAGGAAACAGCGGGACACAGCGGTGACACAGCGGGGAATCAGCGGGGGACACAGTGGGACACAGCGGGGGACACAGCAGGACACAGTGGGGGACATTTCGGGACACAGTGTGGGACAGAGCGTGGGACACAGCGAGACACAGCGGGGACAAACTGGGACACCACGGGACACAGTGGGACACAGCGGGACACAGCGGGGACAGTGTGGGAACATAGCG
>NW_012308095.1:0-2584 GCF_000151885.1 Dipodomys ordii | reverse complement strand
TGCTTCTGCTTCTTAAATTCTTCTGCTTCTGCTTCTCCTGCTGATGCTTCTTCTGCTTCTCCTGCTTCTCTTTCTGCTTTTCCTTCTGTTTCTGCTTCTCCTTCTGCTTCTTCTCCTTCCTATGTTTCTTCTGCTTCTGCTTCTCCTGCTTCTGCTTCTCCTGCTTCTGCTTCTTCTGCTTCTCCTGCTTCTCCTTCTCATTCTCCTTCTCTTTCTGCTTCTGCTTATCCTTCTGTTTCTCCTACTCCTAGTCCTTCTCTTTCTCCTTCTCCTTCTTCTTCTTCTGCTTCTCCTGCTGCTTCTTCTTCTGCTTCTTCTGCTTTTTCTGTTTCTTCTTCTTCTGCTTCAACTTCTGCTTCTTCTGCTTCTCCTTCTGCTTCTCCTTCTGCTTCTGCTCTTCTCCTTCTGCTTCTTCTGTTTCTGCTTCTCCTGCTTCTTCTTCTTCTGCTTCTCCTACTTCTCCATCTGCTTCTCCATCTCCTTCTCCATCAATTTCTCCTTCTTGTGCTTCTCATTCTGCTTCGGCTTCTCCTGCTTCTGCTTCTTCTGAATCTCCTTCTGCTTCTTCTTCTGCATCTCTTTCTGCTTCTTATTCTGCTTCTGCTCCTCCTACTCCTAATCCTTCTCTTTCTCCTTCTTCTTCTGCTTCACATTCTGCTTCTGCTTCTTCTGCATGATCGGTTTCTTCTGCTTCTGCTATTCCAGCTTCTGCTGCTTCTGCTTCTCCTTCTGCTTCAGTTCTCCTTCTGATTCATCGGGTTCTCCTTCTGATTCTTCGGCTTCTTCTGTTTCTTCTGCTTCTGCTTCTTCTGCTACTGCTTCTTCTGCTTCCCTTTCTGCTTCTCCTTCTGCTTCTGCTTCTCCTTCTTCTCCTTCTCCTTCTTCTGTTTCTTCTTCTTCTTCTGCTCCTCCTGCTTCTGCTTCTTCTGCTTCTCCTGCTTGTCCTTCTCCTTCTGCTTCTCCTTCTCCTTCTTCTGCTTCTCTTTCTGCTTCTGCTTCTTCTGATTCTCCAACTTCTCCTTCTTCTTCTCCTTCTATTTCTGCTTCTCTTTCTGCTTCTGCATCTCCTTCTGCTTCACCTTCTGCTGCTCCTTCTCCTTCTTCTGTTTCTCCCTCTGCTTCTGCTTCTTATGCTTCTTCTTTTTCTTCTGGTTCTGCTTCTCCTGCTTCTGCTTCTTATGCTTCTACTGCTTCTTCTTCTGCTTCTTCTGCTTCTTCTGCTTCTACTTCTCTTTCTGCTTCTGCTTCTTCTGCTTGTTTTTCTGCTTCTTTTGCTGCTTTTTCTACTTCTCCTTCTGCTTCTCTTTTTGCTTCTCCTTCTGCTTCTGCTTCTTCTGTTTCTCGTGCCTGAATTTCTGGTTCTACTTCTTCTGCTGCTTCTCCTTTTGCTTCTGCTTCTCCTTCTGCTTCTGTTTCTGCTTCTTCTCTTTCGGCTTCTCCTGCTTCTGCTTCTTGTCCTCCTCCTGCTTCTCTTTCTGCTGCTCATTCTGCTTCTGCTTCTCCTTCTGCTTCTGCTTCTCCTCCTTCTCCTACTTCTGTATCTCCTTCATCTTCTGCTTCTTCGGATTCTCCTGCTTCTCCTTCTGCATCTCCTTCTGCTTGTGCTTGTCCTTATGCTTCTTCTTCTGCCTCTGCTTCTCCTTCTCCTTCTTTTGCTTCACCTTTTGCTTCTGCTTCTTCTGCTTTTCCTGCTTCTCCTTCTGCTTCTGCTTCTTCTGCTTCTCCTTCTGCATCTTCTTCTGCTTCTGCTTCTCCTTCTCCTTCTTCTGCTTCTCCTTCTGATTCTCCTTCTGCTTCTTCTTCTTCTGCTTTACCTGCTTCTCTTTCTGCTTCTACTTCTGCTTCTGCTGCAACTGCTACTGCTTCTTCTGTTTCTTCTGCTTCTCCTTCTGCTTCTGATTCTCTTTCCGCTTCTGCTTCTCCTTCAGCTTCTCATTCTGCTTCTCCATATTCTGCTTCTTCTGCTTCCCCTGCTTCTCCTTCTGCTTCAGGTTCTGCTTCTGCTTCTTCGGATTCTTATGCTTCTGCTTCTCCTGCTTCTACTTCTTCTGCTTCCCCTTCTTCTGTTTCTTCTGCTTCTCCTTCTGCTTCTCCTTCTGCTTTTGCTTCTCTTTCTGCTTCTGCTTCTCCTTCTGCTTCTCCTGCTTCTGCTTCTTCTGCTTCTACTGCTTCCCCTTATACTTCTCCTTATGCTTCTCCTTATGCTTCAGGTTCTGCTTCTGCTTCTGCTTCTTGTCCTTCTCCTGTTTCTTCTGCTTCTGCTTCTCCTGTTTCTGCATCTCCTGCTTCTCCTTCTGCTGCTCTTTCTGCTTCTCCTGCTGCTTTTCCTTCTCCTGCTCCTTCTTCTGCTTCTCTTTCTTCTTCTCCTTCTGTTTCTCCTTCTCCTTCTCGTTCTTCGGCTTTTCCTTCTGCTTCTCCTTCTGCTTCTGCATCTTCTGCTTCTTCTGCTACTGCCTCTGCTTCTTCTGTTTCTTCTGCTTCTCCTTCTGCTTCTCCTGCTTCTCGTTCGGCTTCTCTTTCTGCTTCTACATTCTCCTTCTCCTTCTTCTGCTTCTCCTTCTGCTTAAATTTCTCCTTCTGCTTC
>NW_012308094.1:0-2584 GCF_000151885.1 Dipodomys ordii | reverse complement strand
TCAAGAAGCAGAAGAAACAGAAGAAGGAGAAGAAGCAGAAGGAGAAGCAGAATCTGAAGGAAAACAGAAAGAGAAGCAGGAGAAGCAGAAGAAGCAGGAAAACAGAAACAATAGAAAGAGAAGAAGAAGAAGAAGAAGAAGAAGAAGAAGAAGAAGAAGAAGAAGAAGAAGAAGAAGAAGAAGAAGCATAAGGAGAAGCATAAGGAGAAGCATAAGGAGAAGCATAAGGAGAAGCATAAGGAGAAGCAGTAGAAGCAGAAGAAGCAGAACCAGGTGAAGCAGAAGAGGAGCAAAAGAATAAGCAAAAGAAGCAGAAACAGAAGCAGTGGGAGAGGCAGAAAAAGGAGAAGGAGAAGGAGCAGTAGAAGGAGAATCAGAAGCAGAAAGAGAAGCAGAAACAGAAGGAGAACAAGAAGGAGAAGCAGGAGAATCAGAAGAAGCAGAAGTATAAGCAGAAAGAGAAGGAGAAGAAGGAGAAGCAGAAGTAGAAACAGAAGAAGAAGAAGCAGAAGAATCAGAAGCAAAAGAAACAGAAGAAGGAGAAGAGCAGAAGCAGAAGCAGAAGGAGAAGCAGAAGCAGAAGGAGAAGGAGAAAGAGAAGCAGGAGAAGCAAAAGAAGCAGAAGCAGAAGCAGTGGGAGAAGGAGAAGAAGGAAAAGGAGAAGAGCAGCAGAAGGAAAAGCAGAAGCAGAAAGAGAAGCAGAAAAGAAGGAGAACAATGAGAAGCAGGAGAATCAGAAGAAGCAGAAGTAGAAGCAGAAAGAGGAGAAGTAGAATCAGAAGAAACAGAAGAAGAAGAAGCAGAAGAAACAGAAGCATAAGAAACAGAAGAAAAAGAAGAGCAGAAGCAGAAGCAGAAGGAGAAGCAGAAGCAGAAGGAGAAGCAGAAGCAGAAGGAGAAGCAGAAGAAGGAGAAGGAGAAGGAGAAGCAGAACGAGAAGCAAGAGAAGCAGAAGAAGGAGAAGCAGAAACAGAAGAAACAGAAGAAGGAGAAGAAGCAGAAGCAGAAGAAGCAGAATCTTGAGAAGCAGAAGGAGAAGCAGAAGGAGAAGCAGAAGCAGAAAGACAATCAAAAGCAGAAGGAGAAGCAGAAGAAACAGAAGAAGTAGAAGCAGTAGCAGTTGTAGCATAAGCAGAACGAGAAGCAGAAGGAAAAGCAGAAGAACAAGAAGGAGAAGGAGAAACAGAAGGAGAAGCAGAAAGAGAAGCAGGTAAAGCCGAAGAAGAAGAAGCAGAAGGAGAATCAGAAGGAGAAGCAGAAGAAGGAGAAGGAGAAGCAGAAGCAGAAGAAGATGCAGAAGGAGAAGCAGGAGAAGCAGAAGCAGAAGGAGAAGCAGTAAAAGCAGAAGAAACAGAAGCAAAAGGAGAAGCAAAAGAAGGAGAAGGAGAAATAGAGGCAGAAGAAGAAGCATAAGGACAAGCACAAGCAGAAGGAGATGCAGAAGGAGAAGAAGGAGAAGCAGAAGAAGCAGAAGCAGAAGGAGAAGAAGAAGGAGAAGAAGCAGAATCAGAAGAAGCAGAAGCAGAAATAGAAAGAGAAGCCGACGAAGAGAAGCAGAACGAGAAGCAGGAGAAGCAGAAGAAGCAGAAGCGGGAGAAGCAGAAGAAGAAGAAACAGAAGAAGGAGAAGGAGCAGAAGGAGAAGCAGAAGGAGAAGCAGAAAGAGAAGCAGGAGAAGCAGAAGAAACAGAAGCAGGAGAAGCAGAAGCAGAAGAAACAGGAGAAGGATAAAAAGCAGAAGGAAAAGCACAAACAGAAGGAGAAGCAGAAAGAGAAAGAGGGGAAGCAGAAGAAGCAGAAGCAGGAGAAGCAGAAGCATAAGAATCCGAAGAAGCAGAAGCAGGACCTGAAGCAGAAGGAGAAGCAGGAGAAGGAGAAGAAGCAGCATCTGGAGAAGCAGAATGAGAAGCTGAAGTAGAAGCAGAAGCAGAAAGAGAATCAAAAGCAGAAGGAGAAGCAGAAGAAACAGAAGAAGCAGAAACAGTAGCAGTTGCAGCCAAAGCAGAAGGAAAAGCAGAAGAAAGAGAAGGAGAAGGAGAAACAGAAGGAGAGGCAGAAGGAGAATCAGAAGGAGAAGCAGAAGAAGCAGAAGGAGAAGTAGAAGGAGAAACAGAAGCAGAAGAAGCAGCAGAAGGAGAAGCAGAAGCAGAAGAAGATGCATAAGGAGAAGCAGGAGAAGCAGAAGAAGCAGAAGCAGAAGGAGAAGTAGAAGTAGGAGAAGGAGAAGGAAGAGCCACAGAAGCAATAGGAGAAGCAGAAGGAGAAGCAGAAGCAGAATGAGAAGCAGAAAGATAAGCAGTAGAAGCAGAAGAAGCAGGAAAAGCAGAAGCAGCAGAAAGAGAAGAAGAAGAAGAAGAAGAAGAAGAAGAAGAAGAAGAAGAAGAAGAAGAAGAAGAAGAAGAAGAAGAAGAAGAAGAAGAAGAATCTGCAGAAGCAGAAGGAGAAGCAGAAGCAGAAAGAACCAAAATCAGAAGGAGAAGCAGAAGAAACAGAAGAAACAGAAGCAATAGCAGAAGAAGCTGAAGATGTAGAAGCAGAAGAAGAAGCACAAGAAATAGCAGAAGAACGAGAAGGAGAAGGAGAAA
>NW_012308093.1:0-2584 GCF_000151885.1 Dipodomys ordii | reverse complement strand
GCTAGCCTTGAGCTGAAGAGCTGAGAGTCAGCGCCCAGGCCCAGATTTCAGGCCCCATGAACGGACCCAAAATAAGAAAAAAAAGGACATTTAAATTATTTCGTAGAAGGTTTTGATTTATGGAGAGTATTTGTTTTTTTTTTTAATTTTCAAGCCATTACTTAATGACCATTATTTTACTATTGGTCTACCGTCCTGGGGCATGAACTAAGGGCCTGGGCACTGTCTCTGAGCTTCCGTTTTGCTCAAGGCTAGCACCATCCCACTTGAGCCACAATAACATTTCCGGGATTGTCTCTTTATGTGGTACTGAGTAATTGAACCTTCATGCTTTGTTCATGCTAGGCAAACACAACATGACAAAAGCATCATTCAGAATGCTGGTGGCTCACACCTGTGATCGCAGCTATATAGGAAGCTGAGATCTGAGGATCTAGATTCAAAGGGATCTCAAGCAGCAATAAAAATAAACAAACCCGAAATGGTGGTATGGCACTATACCCCATGTTGAAGCCCAAGTATTAGCGCGCACACACACACACACACACACACACACATTGAAAAATGAAAACATTTGTTGAATACAACCTGGTATTTTCTTTGCTGTGTATAAAACATTAACATGTATTAAACTTTTCCTTGTGCTTGAAGAAATTTATTAACTTTCTATAACACTACATAGATATAGCTATCTACACCATAACACAAATGTGTTGACTACATTTTTATATGTCATATTGCAATTGTAACTGCAAACAGAGGACCTTTCCTTTTAATTTAATCTAATTATTGGCAGAAACTGGATCTCATATCTTGGTATTTCTCACAATAACTTTGTTGAAATTAAACATAAAGTTCTTAATTAATCAAAAGGGAAAACTTACACTATACCTTCAGGTACATTCCTTTCTGCCATTTTTCCTACAAATGAAATTAATTGATTGTAGCATTTAAAAAATCTTCTATGCCAAATTAGTACAAGATTCTGATTAGGGATGCAGAGTGCAAACAGCAATTGCCACTGCATGCTGTGCTTTATTGTTAGTGGGTATTTACAGACAAGCAAGTATGATCTTTGCCAAGATTTGGTCAGAAGACATTCAGACAAACAGACACATTTTTACTTGACCTATGAGACAATGACTTGGTATATTATTATCTAAACTATGTTAGAGCAAGCTCAAACCACTTCTCCAATCTCAGGCGAATGCTTGACCAGCTGTTCATCCATGCTTAAGCAAGCAGAAGAGCTACTTCCTCAGCTCCCAGGAGTCTGTGACATGTGTTTTGAGGCAGGGAGAGAGAACATTTTCCTTCTCTAGCCTTTTATGCCAAGAGCTTTCCTAATACTAAACACAGTCCTGAGGCTGGAGCCTGCATCACTGTGCCCCTACAACATAGAACCTGAGTCTTCACAGTGGTGTATGATTCTTTTGGATGAATAAGTTTTGCATCAATGTTCATCAAAGAAATGCGTCTGTTGTTCTATTTCTTTGATGGGTCCCTGCCTGGTGTTGGGATGAGGGTTATGATGGCTTCATAGAATGTGTTTGGTAGTGAACTTTCTCTTTTAATTTCATTGAAGAGTTGGAGGAGTATTGGTATGAGCTCTGCTTTTTGAAGGCCTTATAGAATTCTGCTGTAAAACCATCTGATCCTGGGCTTTTCTTAGATGGGAGGTCTCTTATTGCTGTTTCTATTTCAATGCTTGATATGAGCCTGTTAAGATGGTTTAACTCATCTTGGTTTAGTTTTGGTATGTCAATATTTGCTAGGAAAAGGTCCATTTATGTCAAGTTCTCAAAATTATTAATATAAGGTTTTGAGAATTATTTCTTATAATGTTCTGAATCTTGATTGTTCCTGTGATGATGATTCCATTCTCATCTGTGAGTTTATTTATTTGGATGTGTTCTCTTCTTTTTTTGATAAGATTTGCTAAGGGTCTGTCAATTTTCTTGATTTTTTTCGAAGAACGAATTCTTTGTTTTGTTGATTCTTTCTATAGTTTTTTTTGGATTCTAATTCATTTAATTCTGATTAAATTTTGATTATTTCTTTCCGTCTACTGGATTGGGGTTTACCTTGCTGCTCTTTTCCAAGGAGGTTCAGATGTCCCATTAAATTGTTGGTTTCAGATCTCTCCAATTTGTTGATGTAGGAACTCAGAGCTATAAACTTGCCCCGGAGTACTGCCTTTGCTGTGTTCCAGGGGAGCTGGTAATTAGTGTGTTCATTTTTGTTGAATAGCATGAACATCTGAATTTCCTTTCTAATCTCTTCCATGACCCACTCGTGATTCAGCATTGTATTGTTCAGCCTCCATGTGTTACCGGACTTTCTTTGGTGGCTTTTTGTGTCAAGTTTCTAATTTTATTCCCTTGTGGTCTGAGAGAATGCAGGGTATAAGTTCAATGTTTCTGAATTTGGGACAAGTTTTGCTTTGTGACTAAAATGGGGTCTACGTTAGAATATGTTCCATGTGCTGTGGAGAAAACGTGTATTCTGATGTTGCTGGGAAATATTCAGTAGATGTCTAATAAAATCTAATTGATCTATGCAGTGTTTAAACCTGCGGTTTCTC
>NW_012308092.1:0-2584 GCF_000151885.1 Dipodomys ordii | reverse complement strand
CAGGAGAAGCTGAAGCAGTGGGAGAAGCAGAAGAAGGAGAAGGAGAAGGAGCAGGAGAAAGAGAAGCAGAAGCAGAAAGAGAAGCAGAAACTGAAGGAGAACAAGAAGGAGAAGCAGGAGAATCAGAAGAAGCAGAAGTAGAAGCAGAAAGAGGAGAAGAAAGAGAAGCAGAAGTAGAATCAGAAGAAACAGAAGAAGAAGAAGCAGAAGAAACAGAAGCAAAAGAAACAGAAGAAGGAGAAGAGCAGAAGAAGAAGCAGAAGGAGAAGGAGGAGGAGAAAGAGAAGCAGGAGAAGTAGAAGAAGCAGGAGAAGCAGAAGCAGAAGAAACAGGAGAAGCCGAAGAAGCAGAAGCAGAATCTGAAGCAGAAGGAGAAACAGAAGAAGCACAATCTGAAGCAGAAGCAGAAGAAACAGAAATAGTAGAATAAGCAGAAGCAGAAGCAGCAGGAGAAGGAGAAGAAGAAGACGGAGAAGGAGAGAGAGAAGGATTAGGAGTAGGAGAAGCAAAAGGATAAGCAGAAGCAGA
The DNA here is from genome assembly GCF_000151885.1 of Dipodomys ordii. Classification (NCBI taxonomy): domain Eukaryota; kingdom Metazoa; phylum Chordata; class Mammalia; order Rodentia; family Heteromyidae; genus Dipodomys; species Dipodomys ordii. The sequence continues at coordinate 2,056 of NW_012308092.1, read as the reverse complement.
AAGAGACGCAGAAGGAGAAGCAGCACGAGAAGTAGGAGAAGCAGGAGAAGCAGAAGCAGGAGAAGCAGAATAAACAGAAGACGCAGAAGCAGAATGAGAAGCAGAAGGAGAAATTGAAGCAGAAGCAGAAGGAGAAGCAGAAGCAGAAGGACAGGCAAAAGAAGGAGAAGGAGAAGCAGAAAGAGAAGCAGAAAGAGAAGCAGAACGAGAAGCATGAGAAGCAGAAGCAGGAGAAGCAGAAACAGAAGAAGGAGAAGAAGCAGAAGCAGAAGGAGAAGCAGAAACAGAAGGAAAAGCAGAAAGAGAAGCAGGAGAAGAAGAAGAAGCAGCAGCAGGAGAAGCAGAAGCAGAAGAAGCCGAAGAAGCAGAAGCAGAACCTGAAGCAGAAGGAGAAGCAGGAGAAGCAGAAGAAGCAGAACCTGGAGAAGCAGAAGGCGAAGCAGAAGCAGAAAGAGAAGCAAAAGCAGAAGGAGAAGCAGAAGAAACAGAAGAAGCAGAGGCAGTAGCAGAAGAAGCAGAAGGTGCAGAAGCAGAAGGAGAAGCAGAAGGAAAAGCAGAAGAACGAGAAGGAGAAGGAGAAGGGGAAACAGAAGGAGAAGAAGAAATAGAAACAGAAGAAGGAGCAGGAGAAGGAAAAGCAGCAGGAGAAGCAGAAAGAGCAGCAGAAGGAGAAGCAGGAGATGCAGAAACAGGAGAAGCAGAAGCAGAAGAAACAGGAGAAGGACAAGAAGCAGAAGCAGAAGCAGAACCTGGAGCATAAGGGGAAGCATTAGGAGAAGCATAAGGGGAAGCAGTAGAAGCAGAAGAAGCAGAAGCAGGAGAAGCAGAAGCAGAAGAAAAAGAATAAGCAAAAGAAGCAGAAGCAGAAGCAGTGGGAGAAGCAGAAGAAGGAGAAGGAGTAGCAGAAGGAGAAGTTGAAGCCGAAAGAGAAACAGAAACAGAAGGAGAAGAAGAACGAGAAACAGGAGAATCAGAAGAAGTAGAAGTAGAAGCAGAAAGAGGAGAAGAAGGTAAAGCAGAAGTAGAATCAGAAGAAACAGTAGGAGAAGAATAAGAAGAAACAGTAGCAAAAGAAGGAGAAGAGCAGAAGAAGAAGCAGAAGGAGAAGCAGAAGGAGAAGGAGAAGCAGAAAGAGAAGCAGGAGAAGTAGAAGAAACAGAAGAAGCAGAATCAGAAGAAACAGGAAAATCCGAAGAAGCAGAAGCAGAATCTGAAGCAGGAGAAACAGAAGAAGCACAATCTGAAGCAGAAGCAGAAGAAACAGAAATAGTAGAATAAGCAGAAGCAGAAGCAGCAGGAGAAGCAGAAGAAGACGGAGAAGGCGAAAGAGAAGGATTAGGAGTAGGAGAAGCAAAAGGATAAGCAGAAGCAGAAAGAGACGCAGAAGGAGAAGCAGCACGAGAAGTAGGAGAAGCAGGAGAAGCAGAAGCAGGAGAAGCAGAAGAAACAGAAGACGCAGAAGCAGAATGAGAAGCAGAAGGAGAAATTGAAGCAGAAGCAGAAGCAGAAGGAGAAGCAGAAGGAGAAGCAGAAGAAGGAGAAGGAGAAGCAGAAAGAGAAGCAGAACGAGAAGCAGGAGAAGCAGTAGCAGGAGAAGCAGAAGCAGAAGAAGGAGAAGAAGCAGAAGCAGAAGGAGAAGCAGAAACAGAAGGAAAAGCAGAAAGAGAAGCAGGAGAAGCAGAAGAAGCAGCAGCAGGAGAAGCAGAAGCAGAAGAAGCCGAAGAAGCAGAAGCAGAACCTGAAGCAGAAGGAGAAGCAGGAGAAGCAGAAGAAGCAGAATCTGGAGAAGCAGAAGGAGATGCAGAAGCAGAAAGAGAAGCAAAAGCAGAAGGAGAAGCAGAAGGAGAAGCAGAAGAAACAGAAGATGGAAGCAGAGAAGCAGAAGCGGGAGAAGCAGAGCATAAGAATCCGAAGAAGCAGAAGCAGAACCTGAAGCAGATGAGAAGCAGGGGAAGCAGAGAGCAGATATGGAAAGCAGATGAGAGCTGATGAGAGCAGAGCGGAAGAGATCAAAGCAGAGGAGAGCAGAGAAACAGAAGAGCAGTAGCAGTTGCAG
>NW_012308091.1:0-2584 GCF_000151885.1 Dipodomys ordii | reverse complement strand
GAAGAAGCAGAAGCAGTAGCTGAAGAAGCTGAAGATGCAGAAGCAGAAAGAGAAGCAGAAGGAATAGCAGAAGAACGAGAAGGAGAAGTATAAACAGAAGGAGTAGCAGAAAGAGAATCATGAAAAGCAGAAGAAGCAGAAGCAGAGGGAGAAGCAGAAGAAGGAGAAGGAGAAGCAGAAGCAGCAGAAGAAGCACAAGGAAAATCACAAGCAGAAGGAGATGCAGAAGGAGAAGCAGGAGAAGCAGAAGAAGCAGAAGCAGAAGGGGAAGAACTAAAGAGAAGAAGAAGCAGAAGTAGAAAGAGAAGCCGACGAAGAGAAGCAGAACGAGAAGCAGGAGAAGCAGAAGAAGCAGAAGCGGGAGAAGCAGAAGAAGAAGAAACAGAAGAAGGAGAAGGAGCAGAAGCAGAAGGAGAAGCAGAAGCAGAAGGAGAAGCAGAAAGAGAAGCAGGAAAAGCAGAAAAAGCAGAAGCAGGAGAAATTTTTTTTTGATGATACAGGAGAAGGAGAAGGACAAGAAGCAGAAGCAGAAGGAGAAGCAGAAACAGAAGGAGAAGCAGAAAGAGAAGGAGGTGAAGCAGAAGAAGCAGAAGCAGGAGAAGCAGAAGCATAAGAATCCGAAGAAGCAGAAGCAGAACCTGAAGCAGAAGGAGAAGCAGGGAAAGCAGAAGAAGCAGAATATGGAGAAGCAGAATGAGAAGCTGAAGGAGAAGCCGAAGCGGAAAGAGAATGAAAAGCAGAAGGAGGAGCAGAAGAAACAGAAGAACCAGTGGCAGTTGCAGCAGAAGCAGAAGGAGAAGCAGAAGGTAAAGCAGAAGAACGAGAACAAGAAGGAGAATCAGAAGCAGAAGGAGAATCAGAAGGAGAAACAGAAGCAGAAGCAGAAGGAGAATCAGAAGGAGAAGCAGAAGAAGCAGAAGGAGAAGCAGAAACAGAAGAATAAGCATAAGGACAAGCACAAGCAGAAGGAGATGCAGAAGGAGAAGCAGGAGAAGCAGAAGAAGCAGAAGCAGAAGAAGAAGTAGAAGTAGGAGAAAGAGAAGGAAGAGCAGCAGAAGCAATAGGAGAAGCAGAAACAGAAGCAGAAGCAGAATGAGTAGCAGAAAGAGAAGCAGTAGAACCAGAAGAAGCAGGAAAAGCAGAAGCAGAAGAAAGAGAAGAAGAAGAAGAAGAAGAAGAAGAAGAAGAAGAAGAAGAAGAAGAAGAAGAAGAAGAAGAAGAAGAAGAAGAAGAAGAAGAAGAAGAAGAAGGAGAAGCATAAGGAGTAGCAGTAGAAGCAGAAGAAGCAGAAGCAGGAGAAGCAGAAGCAGAAGAAAAAAATAAACAAAAGAAGCAGGAGTAGAAGCAGTGGGGGAGGCAGAAAAAGGAGAAGGAGAAGGAGCAGCAGAAGGAGAATCAGAAGCAGAAAGAGAAGCAGAAACAGAAGGAGAACAAGAAGGAGAAGCAGGAAAATCATAAGAAGCAGAAGTAGAAGCAGAAAGAGAAGGAGAAGAAGGAGAAGCAGAAGTAGAATCAGAAGAAACAGAAGAAGAAGAAGAATCAGACGCAAAAGAAACAAAGAAGGAGAAGAGCAGAAGCAGAAGAAGAAGGAGAAGCAGAAGCAGAAGGAGAAGCAGAAAAAGAAGCAGGAGAAGCAGGAGAAGCAGAAGCAGAAGAAACAGGAGAAGCCGAATAAGCAGAAGCAGAATCATCTGAAGCAGAAAGAGAAACAGAAGAAGCACAATCTGAAGCAGAAGCAGAAGAAACAGAAATAGTATAATAAGCAGAAGCAGAAGCAGAAGCAGCTGGAGAAGCAGAAGAAGAAGACGGAGAAGGCGAAAGAGAAGGATTAGGAGTAGGAGAAGCAAAAGGATAAGCAGAAGCAGAAAGAGACGCAGAAGGAGAAGGAGCACGAGAAGTAGGAGAAGCAGGAGAAGCAGAAACAGGAGAAGCAGAAGAAACAGAAGACGCAGAAGCAGAATGAGAAGCAGAAGGAGAAATTGAAGCAGAAGCAGAAGGAGAAGCAGAAGCAGAAGGAGAAGGAGAAGGAGAAGCAGAAAGAGAAGCAGAAAGAGAAGCAGAAAGAGAAGTAGAACGAGAAGCAGGAGAAGCAGAAGCAGGAGAAGCAGAAGCAGAAGAAACAGAAAAAGGAGAAGAAGCAGAAGCAGAAGGAGAAGCAGAAACAGAAGGAAAACAGAAAGAGAAGCAGGAGAAGCAGAAGAAGCAGGAAAACAGAAACAAAAGAAAGAGAAGAAGAAGGAGAAGAAGAAGAAGAAGAAGCATAAGGAGAAGCATAAGGAGATGCAGTAGAAGCAGAAGAAGCAGAACCAGGTGAAGCAGAAGAGGAGAAAAAGAATAAGCAAAAGAAGCAGAAACAGAAGCAGTGGGAGAGGCAGAAAAAGGAGAAGGAGAAGGAGCAGTAGAAGGAGAATCAGAAGCAGAAAGAGAAGCAGAAACAGAAGGAGAACAAGAAAGAGAAGCAGGAAAATCAGAAGAAGCAGAAGTAGGAGCAGAAAGAAAAGGAGAAGCAGAAGTAGAAACAGAAGAAGAAGCAGAAGAATCAGAAGCAAAAGAAACAGAAGAAGGAGAAGAGCAGAAGCAGAAG
>NW_012308090.1:0-2584 GCF_000151885.1 Dipodomys ordii | reverse complement strand
ATTAAGGAGAAGCATAAGCTTAAGAAGTAGCAGAATGATAAGCTTAGCTGAAGGAGATGCTGAAGGAGTAGCTGGAGAAGCAGAAGAAGCTGAAGCTTAAGGAGATTCTGATTGTGATGAAGCAGAATCCGAATAAGCATAAGGAGAAGTAGAAAGAGAAGCCGACGAAGAGAAGCATATCGATAAGCAGGATAAGCAGAAGAAGCAGAGCGGGAGATGCAGATGAAGAAGAAATAGAAGGAGCTGAAGCTTAAGGAGGAGCAGAAGCAGATGGAGAAGCCTAATGAGAAGCCGGATAAGCTTAAGAAGCATAAGCAGGAGAAGCAGAAGCTTATGAAACTGGAGAAGGACAAGAAGCTGAAGCAGAAGCAGAAGGAGAAGCAGAAAGAGAAGCACTAGAAGCAGAAGACGCAGGAAAAGCAGATACAGCAGAAAGAGAAGAAGAAGAAGAAGAAGAAGAAGAAGAAGAAGAAGAAGAAGAAGAAGAAGAAGAAGAAGAAGAAGAAGAAGAAGAAGAAGAAGAAGAAGAAGAAGAAGGAGAAGAAGAAGAAGGAGAAGGAGAAGGAGAAGGTGAAGAAGGAGAAGCAGTAGAAGAAGAAGAAGAAGAAGCAGGAGAAGCAGAAGCAGAAGAAAAAGAATAAGCATAAGAAGCAGAATCAGAGGAAGAAGCAGAAGAAAGAGAAGCAGAAGCAGAAGAAGCAGCAGAAGGAGAAGCAGAAGCAGAAGAAGATGCAGAAGGAGAATCAGGAGAAGCAGAAGAAGGAGAAGGAGAAGGCGAAAGAGAAGGTTTAGGAGTAGGAGAAGCAAAAGGATAAGCAGAAGCAGAAAGAGACGCAGAAGGAGAAGCAGCACGAGAAGTAGGAGAAGCAGGAGAAGCAGAAGCAGGAGAAGCAGAAGAAACAGAAGACGCAGAAGCAGAATGAGAAGCAGAAGGAGAAATTGAAGCAGAAGCATAAGCAGAAGGAAAAGCAGAAGCAGAAGGAGAAGCAGAAGAAGGAGAAGGAGAAGCAGAAAGAGAAGCACAACTAGAAGCAGGAGAAGCAGAAGCAGGAGAAGCAGAAGCAGAAGAAACATAGGAAGGAGAAGAAGCAGATGCAGAAGGAGAAGCAGAAACAGAAAGAAAAGCAGAAAGAGAAGCAGAAGAAGCAGCAGCAGGAGAAGCAGAAGCAGAAGAAGCAGAAGCAGAACCTGAAGCAGAAGGAGAAGCAGGAGAAGCAGAATATGGAGAAGCTGAAGGAGAAGCAGAAGCAGAAAGAGAAGCAAAAGCAGAAGGAGAAGCAGAACTAGAAGCAGAAGAAACAGAAGAAGCAGAGGCAGTAGCAGAAGAAGCAGAAGATGCAGAAGCAGGAGAAGCAGAAGGAAAAGCAGAAGAACGAGAAGGTGAAGGAGAAGGAGAAACAGAAGGAGAAGCAGAAAGAGAAGCAGAAGAAGGAGCAGGAGAAGGAAAAGCAGCAGGAGAAGCAGAAAGAGCAGCAGAAGGAGGAGCAGGAGATGAAGAAACAGGAGAAGCATAAGCAGAACAAACAGGAAAAGGACAAGAAGCAGAAGCAGAAGGAGAAGCAGATACAGAAGGAGAAGCAGAAAGAGAAGGAGGGGAAGCAGAAGAAGCTGAAGCACGAGAAACAGAAGCATAAGAATGTGAAGAAGCAGAAGGAGAACCTGAAGCAGAAGGAGAAGCAGGAGAAGCAGAAGAAGCAGAATCTGGAGAATCAGAAGGAGAAGCAAAAGGAGAAGCAGAAGCAGAAAGAGAATCAAAAGCAGAAGGAGAAGCAGAAGAAACAGAAGAAGTAGAAGCAGTAGCAGTTGTAGCAGAAGCAGAAAGAGAAGCAGAAGGAAAAGCAGAAGAACAAGAAGGAGAAGGGAAACAGAAGAAGGAAAAGGAGAAGCAGAAGCAGAAGAAGAAGCAGAAGGAGAAGCAGAAGAAGCAGAAGCAGAAGGAGAAGCAGGAAAAGCAGAAGAAGCAGAAGCAAAAGGAGTAGCAAAAGAAGGAGAAGGAGAAGCAGAGGCAGAAGAAGAAGCATAAGGACAAGCACAAGCAGAAGGAGATGCAGAAGGAGAAGCAGGAGAAGCAGAAGAAGCAGAAGCTGAGAAAGCAGAAGTAGGAGAAGGAGAAGGAGGAGAAGCAGAAGGAGAAGGAGAAGCAGAAGCGGAATGAGAAGCAGAAAGAGAAGCAGGAGAAGCACAAGAAGCAGAAGCAGGAGAAGCCGAAAGAGAAGAAGCAGAAGAAGCAGAAATATTAGCAGAAGGAGAAGCAGAAGCAGACGGAGAAGCAGCAGAAGAAGTAGAACCAGAAATTCAGGCAGGAGAAACAGAAGAAGCAGAAGCAGAAGCAGAAAGAGAAGCAAAAAGAGAAGGAGTAGGAGAAGTAGAAGAAGCAGCAGAAGGAGAAGCAGCAGAAGAAGCAGAAAAACTAGCAGGAGAAGCAGAAGCAGAAAGAGAAGTAGAAGCTGACGAAACAGAAGCAGAAGAAGAAGCAGTAGAAGCACAAGAAGCAGAAGCAGGGAGAAGCAGAAGCAGAAGACAAAGAAGAAGCATAAGAAGCAGAATCAGAGGGAGAAACAAAAGAAGGAGAAAGAGCAGAAGA
>NW_012308089.1:0-2584 GCF_000151885.1 Dipodomys ordii | reverse complement strand
GCAGGAGAAGCAGAAGCAGAAGAACAGTAGGAGAAGAAGCAGAAGCAGAAGGATAAGCAGAAACAGAAGTAAAAGCAGAAAGAGAAGCAGGAGAAGCAGAAGAAGCAGCAGCAGGAGAAGCAGAAGCAGAAGAAGCCGAAGAAGCAGAAGCAGAACCTGAAGCAGAAGGAGAAGCAGGAGAAGCAGAAGAAGCAGAATCTGGAGAAGCAGAAGGAGAAGCAGAAGCAGAAAGAGAAGCAAAAGCAGAAGGAGAAGCAGAAGAAACAGAAGAAGCAGAGGCAGTAGCAGAAGAAGCAGAAGATGCAGAAGCAGAAGGAGAAGCAGAAGGAAAAGCAGAAGAACGAGAAGGAGAAGGAGAAACAGAAGGAGAAGCAGAAACAGAAGCAGAAGAAGGAGCAGGAGAAGGAAAAGCAGCAGCAGAGGCAGAAAGAGCAGCATAAGGAGAAGCAGGAGATGCAGAAACAGGAGAAGCATAAGCAGAACAAACAGGAGAAGGACAAGAAGCAGAAGGAGAAGCAGAAACAGAAGGAGAAGCAGAAAGAGAAGGAGGGGAAGCAGAAGAAGCAGAAGCAGGAGAAGCAGAAGCATAATAATCCGAAGAAGCAGAAGCAGAACCTGAAGCAGAAGGAGAAGCAGGAGAAGCAGAAGAAGCAGAATCTGGAGAAGCAGAAGGAGAAGCAGAAGGAGAAGCAGAAAGTGAAGCAGGTAAAGCAGAATAAGAAGAAGCAGAAGGAGAATAAGAAGGAGAAGCAGAAGAAGGAGAAGGAGAAGCAGAAGCAGAACAAGATGCAGAAGGAGAAGCAGGAGAAGCAGAAGAAGCAGAAGCAGAAGGAGAAGCAGGAAAAGCAGAAGAAGCCCAAGCAAAAGGAGAAGCAAAAGAAGGAGAAGGAGAAGCAGAGGCAGAAGAAGAAGAAGAAGAAGCATAAGGACAAGCACAAGCAGAAGGAGATGCAGAAGGAGAAGCAGGAGAAGCAGAAGCTGAAGGAGAAGCAGAAGTAGGAGAAGGAGAAGGAGGAGAAGCAGAAGGACAAGCAGAAGCGGAATGAGAAGCAGAAAGAGAAGCAGGAGAAGTACAAGATGCAGAAGCAGGAGAAGCCGAAAGAGAAGAAGTAGAAGAAGCAGAAACTGAAGCAGAAGGAGAAGCAGAAGCAGAAGGAGAAGCAGCAGAAGAAGTAGAACCAGAAATTCAGGCAGGAGAAACAGAAGAAGCAGAAGCAGAAAGAGAAGCAAAAAGAGAAGCAGAAAGAGAAGTAGAAGAAGCAGCAGAAGGAGAAGCAGCAGAAGAAGCAGAAAAACAAGCAGGAGAAGCAGAAGCAGAAAGAGAAGTAGAAGCAGAAGAATCAGAAGAAGCAGAAGCAGAAGAAGAAGCAGTAGAAGCATAAGAAGCAGAAGCAGGAGAAGCAGAAGCAGAATAAATAAAGAAGCATAAGATGCAGAAGCCGAAGCAGAGGGAGAAACAGAAGAAGGAGAAGGAGCAGCAGAAGGTGTAGCAGAAGGAGATGCAGAAGGAGAAAGAGAAGCAGAAACAGAAGGAGAAGGAAGAGGAGAAGTTGGAGAATCAGAAGAAGCAGAAGCAGAAGCAGAAAGAGAAGCAGAAGAAGGAGAAGGAGAAGCAGAAGTAGAAGGACAAGCAGGAGAAGCAGAAGAAGCAGAAGCGGGAGAAGCAGAAGAAGAAGAAGAAACAGAAGAAGGAGAAGGAGCGGAAGGAGAAGCAGAAGTAGAAGGAGAAGCAGAAAGAGAAGCAGAAGAAGCAGTAGCAGGAGATGCAGAAGCAGAAGAAACAGAAGAAGCCCAAGAAGCAGAAGGAGAACCTGAAGCAGAAGGGGAAGCAGAAGCAGCAGAAGCTGGAAAAGCAGAAGCAGAAGAAATAGAACAAGCAGAAGAAGCAGTAGCAGAAGCAGAACGAGAAGCAGAAGAAGAAGAAGGAGAAAGAGAAGGAGTAGGAGTAGGAGGAGCAGAAGCATAATTAGAAGCAGAAAGAGAAGCCGAAGGAGAAACAGAAGAAGCAGAAACAGGAGAAGAAGAAGCAGAAGCAGAATGAGAAGCACAAGAAGGAGAAATTGAAGGAGAAGGAGAATGAGACGGAGAAGCAGAAAGAGAATTAGGAGAAGCAGAAGAAGAAGAAGCAGGAGAAGCAGAAGCAGAAGAAACAGAAGAAGGAGAAGAGCAGAAGCAGAAGCAGAAGGAGAAGGAGAAGCAGAAGAAGCAGAAGCTGAAGCAGAAGAAGAAGAAACAGAAAAAGCAGAAGAAGCAGAAGAAGAAGCAGCAGGAGAAGCAGAAGAAGAAGAAGGAGAAGGAGAACGAGAAGTATTAGGAGTAGGAGAAACAGAAGTATAAGCAGAAGCAGAAAGAGAAGGAGAATGAGAAGGAGAAGCAGAAGAAGCATAAGCAGGAGAAGCAGAAGCAGAATGAAAAGCAGAAGAAGGAGAAATTGAAACAGAAGAAGATGCAGAATAAGAAGCAGAAGCAGAAGGAGAAGCAGAAGAAGGAGAAGGAGAAGGAGAAGCAGAAGGATAAGCATAAAGAGAAACAGAAGGAGAAGCAGGAGAAGCAGAAGCAGGAGAAGCAGAAGCAGAAGAAGGAG
>NW_012308088.1:0-2585 GCF_000151885.1 Dipodomys ordii | reverse complement strand
GTCCCGCTGTGTCCCTCTGTGTACCCCGCTGTGTCCCGCTATGTTCCCGCAGTGTCCTCGCTATGTCCCGCTGTGTCCCGCTTGTCCTCGCTGTGTCCCCCGCTGTGTCCCTTTGTGTCCCCAGCTGTGTACCCCGCTGTGTCCTGCTGTGTACCCACTATTTAGACGCTGTGTCCTGCTAGATCCCGCTGTGTCCTCGCTGTGTTCCTCGATGTGTCCCGCTGTGTCCCCCTCTGAGTCCCCGCTGTGTCCCTGCTGTGTCCCTGCTGTGTCGTCGCTGTGTCCCGCTGTGTCCTGCTGTGTCCTCGCTGTGTCCCACGCTGTGTTCCACTGTGTCCCCCACTGTGTCCCGCTGTGTCCCGCTGTGTCCCCGCTGTGTCCCGCTGTGTCCCCCCTGTGTCCCGCTGTGTCCCGCTGTGTCCCTGCTGTGACCTTCTCTGTCCCCGCTGTATTGACGCTGTGTCCCGGTGTGTCATGCTGTGTCCGCACTGTGTTTCCGGCTGTGTCCCGCTGTGTACCCCTCTGTGTCCCCCGCTGTGTCCCTCTGTGTCCCCTCTCTGTCCCCTGCTGGCCCCGGCTGTGTCCCCCGCGGTGTCTCGCTGTGTCGCCCGCTTTGTCTCGCTGTGCCCCTGCAGTGTCCCCGCTGTGTCCCACTGTGTCACACTGTGTCCCGTGTTGTCCCGCTTTGTCCCCCGCTGTGACCTCGCAGTGTTTCCCGCTGTGTCCCGCTGTGTCCTCGCAGTGTTCCCCGCTGTGTCCCGCTGTGTCCACCGTTGTGTCCACCGCTGTGTCCTCGCTGTGTCCCCCGCTGTGTGCCACTGTGTCCTCGCTGGGTCCTCCGCTGTGTCCCGCTGTGTCCCCCGCTGTGTCCCGCTGTGTCCGACTGTGTCCTGCTCTGTCCCCGCTGTGTCCCGCTGTGTCCCTCTGTGTCCCCGCTGTGTGTCCGGTGTGTCCCGCTGTGTATCCGGCTGTGTCCAGCTGTGTCCTTTTGTGTCACGCTGTTTACCCGCTGTGTCCCTTCTGTGTCCCTCTGTGTACCCCGCTGTGTCCAGCTTTGTCCCCGCTGTGTCTCGCTGTGTCCCACACTCTGTCCCACACTGTGTCCCGCAGTGTCCCGCGCTGTGTCCCGGTGTGTCCCCCGCTGTGTCCCACTGTGTCCCCCGCTGAGTCCCCGCTTTGTCACCGCTGTGTCCCGCTGTTTCCTCGCTGTGTCCCCTGCTGTCTCCCTCTCTGTCCCCCGCTGTGTCTCACGCTATGTCCCCGCTGTGTCCCACTGTGTCCCGCTGTGTCCAGCTGTGTCCGCCACTGTGTCCCGCTGTGTCCCCTGTTGTGTCCCACGCTGTGTACCGCTGTGTCCACCACTGTGTCCGGCTCTGTCCACTGCTGTGTCCCCGCTGTGTACCGCTCTGTCCCCTGCTGTGTCCCGCTGTGTCCCTCGTTGTGTCCCGCTGTGTCCTTGCTGTGTCCCAATGTGTCCTCGCTGTGTCCCCCGCTGTGTCCCGCTGTGTCCCTGCAGGGTCACCGCTGTTTCCCGCTGTGTCTCGCTCTGTTCCGTGGTGTCCTGCTTTATCCCCCGCTGTGTCCCCCGCTGATTCCCCGCTGTGTTGCCGCTGTGTCCTGCTGTGTCCTCGCTGTGTCTCCTGCTGTGTCCCGCTGTGTCCCGCTGTGTCCTCGCTGTGTCCCAGGCTGTGTTCCGCTGTGTCCTCGCTGTGTCCCCCGCTGTGTCCAGTTGTGTCCCCAGCTGTGTACCCCACTGTGTCCTGCTGTGTACCCACTGTATTGACGCTGTGTCCCGCTGGGTCCTGCTGTGTCCTCGCAGTGTCCACCGATCTGTCCCGCTGTGTCCCCCGCTGTGTCCCGCTGTGTCCCCCGATGTGTCCCTCTGTGTCCACTGCTGTGTCCCCGCTGTGTCCAGCTGTTTCCCCTGCTGTGTCCCGCTGTGTCATCGCTGTGTCCCCCGATGTGCTCCGTTGTGTCCCCAGCTGTGTACCCCGCTGTATCCCGCGGTGTACCCACTGTATCGACGCTGTGTCCTGCTGGGTCCTGCTGTGTCCTCGCTGTGTCCCCCGCTGTGTCCCGCTGTGTCCCCCGCTGTGTCCCCGGCTATGTCCTGCTGTGTCCCCCGCTGTGTCCTGTTGTGTCCCGCTCTGTCCCCCGCTGTGTCCCTGCTGTGTCCCTGCTGTGTCCCCGCTGTGTCCCGCTGTGTCCCCTGCTGTGTCCTCGCTGTGTCTGATGCTGTGTCCCCGCTGTGTCCCGCTGTTTCCCCTGCTGTGTCCCGCTGTGTCTTCGCTGTGTCCCTCGCTGTGTCCTGCTGTGTCCTCGCTGGGTCCCCGCTGTGTCACGCTGTGTCCCCCGCTGTGTCTCGCTGTGTGCACTGCTGTGTCCCCGCTGTGTCCCGCTGTGTCCCCCGCTGTGTCCCTGCTGTGTCCCGCTCTGTCCCCGGCTGTGTCCCTGCTGTGTCCCTGCTGTGTCCCCACTGTGTCCCGCTGTGTCCCGCTGTGTCCTCGCTGTGTCCCATGCCGTGTTCCCCTGTGTCCCGCGCTGTGTCCCGCTGAGTCCAGCTGTGTCCCGCTGTGTACTGCTGT
>NW_012308087.1:0-2585 GCF_000151885.1 Dipodomys ordii | reverse complement strand
CATTCTGCTTCTGCTTCTGCTTCTCCTTCTGCATCTTCTTCTGTTTTAATTTCTCCTTCTTCTGCTTTTCATTCTGCTTCTGCTTCTCCTGCTTCTGCTTCTTCTGCTTCTCCTGCTTCTCCTTCTCATTCTCCTTCTCTTTCTGCTTCTGCTTATCCGTCTCTTTCTCCTACTCCTAATCCTTCTCTTTCTCCTTCTCCTTCTTCTTCTTCTGCTTTTCCTGCTTCTTCTTCTTCTGCTTCTTCTTCTTTTTCTGCTTTTTCAGTTTCTTCTGCTTCAGCTTCTGCTTCTTCTGCTTCTCCTTCTGCTTCTGTTTCTCCTTCTGCTTCTGCTCTTCTCCTTCTTCTGTTTCTTTTGCTTCTGCTTCTCCTGCTTCTCCTTCTTCTGCTTCTCCTACTTCTCCTTCTGCTTCTCCGTCTCATTCTCCTTCTCCTTCAATTTCTCCTTCTTGTGCTTCTCATTCTGCTTCTGCTTCTGCTTCTGCTTCTTCTGTTTCTCCTTCTGCTTCTCCTTCTGCTTCTCTTTCTGCTTCTAATTCTGCTTCTGCTCCTCCTACTCCTAATCCTTCTCTTTCTCCTTCTTATTCTTCTTCTTCTAGTTCTGCTTCTGCTTCTTCTGTATCTTCTGTTTCTGCTTTTCCAGCTTCTGCTGCTTCTGCTTGTCCTTCTGCTTCAGTTCTCCTTTTGCTTCTTGGGCTTCTTCTGTTTCTTCTGCTTCTGCTTCTCCTGCAACTGCTTCTTCTGCTTCTGTTTCTATTTCTGCTTCTCCTTCTGCTTCTGCTTCTCCTTCTGCTCCTTCTCCTTCTTCTGTTTCTTCTTCTTCTTTTGCTTCTCCCGCTTCTGCTTCTTCTGCTTCTCCTGATTGTCCTTCTGCTTCTGCTTCTCCTTCTCCCTCTTTTGCTTCTCTTTCTGCTTCTGCTTCTTCTGATTCTCCAAATTCTCCTTCTGTTTCTGCTTCTCTTTCTGCTTCTGCATCTCCTTCTGCTTCACCTTCTGCTGCTCCTTCTCCTTCTTCTGTTTCTCCCTCTGCTTCTATTTCTTCTTCTTATGCTTCTTCTTTTTCTTCTGCTTCTGCTTCTCCTGCTTCTGCTTCTTATGCTTCTACTGCTTCTTCTTCTGGTTCTGCTTCTTCAGCTTCTAATTCTCTTTCTGCTTCTGCTTCTCCTGCTTGTTTTTCTGCTTCTTCTGCTGCTTCTCCTTCTGCTGCTTCTTTTATTACTCCTTGTGCTTCTCTTTTTGCTTCTCCTTCTGCTTCTGCTTCTGCTTCTCCTGTTTCTCCTGCCTGAACTTCTGGTTCTACTTCTTCTGCTGCTTCTCCTTCTGCTTCTGCTTCTACTTCTGATAATGTTTCTGCTTCTTCTGCTTCTTCTCTTTCGGCTTCTCCTGCTTCTGCTTCTTGTCCTTCTACTGCTTCTCTTTCTGCTTCTCATTCTGCTTCTGCTTCTCCTTCTGCTTCTCCTCCTTCACCTTCTCCTACTTCTGCTTCTCCTTCAGCTTCTGCTTCTTCTGCTTCTCCTTCTGCATCTCCTTCTGCTTGTGCTTGGCCTTATGCTTCTGCTTCTGCTTCTCCATCTCCTTCTTTTGCTTCTCCTTTTGCTTCTGCTTCTTCTGCTTTTCCTGCTTCTCCTCATGCTTCTGTTTCTTCTGCTTCTCCTGCTTCTCCTTCTGCATCTTCTTCTGCTTCTCCTTCTTCTGCTTCTCCTTCTGATTCTCCTTTTGCTTCTTCTTCGTCTGCTTTACCTGCGTCTCTTTCTGCTTCTCCTTCTGTTTCTCCTTGTTTCTCCTTCTCCTTCTTGTTCTTCTGCTTTTCCTTCTGCTTCTGCTACAACTGCTTCTGCTTCTACTTCTTCTTTTTCTTCTGCTTCTCCTTCTGCTTTTGATTCTCTTTCTGCTTCTGCTTCTCGTTCTGCTTCTTATTCTGCTTCTTCAGATTCTGCTTCTTCTGCTTGTCCTTCTGCTTCAGGTTCTCCTTCTGCTTCTTCACATTCTTATGCTTCTGCTTCTCCTGCTTCTGCTTCTTCTGCTTTCCCTCCTTCTCTTCCTGCTTCTCCTTCTGTTTCTGCTTCTCCTTCTGCTTCTTGTCCTTCTCCTGTTTCTTCTGCTTCTGCTTCACCTGTTGCTGCATATCCTGCTTCTCCTTCTGCTGCTCTTTCTGCTTCTCCTGCTGCTTTTCCTTCTCCTGCTCCTTCTTCTGCTTCTCTTTCTGCTTCTCCTTCTGTTTCTCCTACTCCTTCTCCTTCTCGTTCTTCTACTTTTCCTCTGCTTCTGTATCTTCTGCTTCTTCTGCTACTGCCTCTGCTTCTTCTGTTTCTTCTGCTTCCCGTTCTGCTTCTCCTTCTGCTTTTGCTTCTCTTTCTGCTTCTGCTTCTCCTTCTGCTTCTCCAGATTCTGCTTCTTCTGCTTCTCCTGCTTCTCCTTCTGCTTCAGGTTCTGCTTCTGCTTCTTCGGCTTCTTCTGCTTCTGCTTCTCCTGCTGCTGCTTCTTCTGCTTCTCCTGCTTCTCTTTCTGCTTTTCCTTCTGTTTCTGCTTCTCCTTCTGCTTCTTCTCCTTCCTATGTTTCTTCTGCTTCTGCTTCTCCTGCTTCTG
>NW_012308086.1:0-2585 GCF_000151885.1 Dipodomys ordii | reverse complement strand
CATCTGTTTCTCCTTCTCCTTCTTGTTCTTCTGCTTTTCCTTCTGCTTCTCGTTCTGCTTCTGCTACAACTGCTACTGCTTCTTCTTCTTCTCTTTCTTCTGCTTCGCCTTCTGCTTCAGGTTCTGCTTCTGCTTCTTCGGATTCTTATGCTTCTGCTTCTCCTGCTTCTGCTTCTTCTGCTTCCCCTCCTTCTCTTTCTGCTTCTCCTTCTGTTTCTACTTCTCATTCTGCTTCTGCTTCTTGTCCTCCTGTTTCTTCTGCTTCTGCTTCTCCTGATTCTGCATCTCCTGCTTCTCCTTCTGTTGCTCTTTCTGCTTCTCCTGCTGCTTTTCCTTCTCCTGCTCTTTCTTCTGCTTCTCTTTCTGCTTCTCCTTCTGTTTCTCCTTCTCCTTCTCGTTCTTCTGCTTTTCCATCTGCTTCTGCTTCTGCATCTTCTGCTTCTTCTGCTACTGCCTCTGCTTCTTCTGTTTCTTCTGCTTCTCCTTCTGCTTCTCCTTCTGCTTTTGCTTCTCTTTCTGCTTCTGCTTCTCCTTCTGTTTCTCCAGATTCTGCTTCTTCTGCTTCTCCTGCTTCTCCTACTGCTTCAGGTTCTGCTTCTGCTTCTTCGGCTTCTTCTGCTTCTGCTTCTCCTGCTGCTGCTTCTTCTGCTTCTCCTGCTTCTCTTTCTGCTTTTCCTTCTGTTTCTGCTTCTCCTTCTGCTTCTGCTTCTTCTCCTTCTTCTGTTTATTCAACTTCTGCTTCTCCTGCTTCTGCATCTCCTGCTTCTCGTTCTGCTTCTCTTTCTGCTTCTCTTACTGATCTCCTTCTCCATCTTCTCCGTCGGCTTCTGCTTCTCCTTCTGCTTCTGCTTCTGCTTCAATTTCTCCTTGTGCTTCTCATTCTGCTTCTGCAACTTCTGTTTCTTCTGCTTCTCCTGCTTCTGCTTCACCTGCTTCTCCTACTTCTCGTGCTGTTTCTCCTTCTGCGTCTCTTTCTGCTTCTGCTTATCCTTTTGCTTCTCCTACTGCTAATCCTTCTCTTTCGCCTTCTCCGTCTTCTTCTTCTGCTTCTCCTGCTGCTTCTGCTTCTGCTTATTCTACTATTTCTGTTTCTTCTGCTTCTGCTTCAGATTGTGCTTCTTCTCTTTCTCCTGCATCAGATTCTGCTTCTTCGGCTTCTCCTTATGCTTCTGCTTATGCTTCTCCTTATGCTTCTTCTTCTTCTTCTTCTTCTTGTTCTTCTTCTTGTTCTTCTTCTTGTTCTTCTTCTTGTTCTTCTTCTTGTTCTTCTTCTTCGTCGTCTTCTTCTTCGTCTTCTCCTTCTTCTCCTTCTTCTTCTTCTTCTTCTTCTTCTTCTTCTTCTTCTTCTTCTTCTCCTTCTTCTTCTCTTTCTTCTGCTTCTGCTTTTCCTGCTTCTTCAGCTTCTCCTGCTTCTCTTTCTGCTTCTCCTTCTGCTTCTGCTTCTTCTCCTTCTTCTGTTCCTTCTGCTTCTGCTTCTCCTGCTTCTCGTTCTGCTTCTCATTCTGCTTCTACTTCTCCTTCTTCTGCTTCTCCTTCAGCCTCTGCTTCAATTTCTCCTTCTGCTTCTCATTCTGCTTATGCGTCATCTCTTTCTTCTGCATATTCTGCATCTGCTTCTCCAGCTTCCCCTACTTCTCGTGCTGCTTCTTCTTCTGCGTCTCATTCTGCTTCTGCTTATCCTTATGCTTCTCCTACTCCTAATCCTTCTCTTTCGCCTTCTCCGTCTTCTTCTTCTGCTTCTCCTGCTTCTTCTGCTTCTGCTTATTCTACTGTTTCTGTTTCTTCTGCTTCTGCTTCAGATTGTGCTTCTTCTGTTTCTCCTGCTTCAGATTCTGCTTCTTCGGCTTCTCCAGTATCTTCTGCTTCTGCATCTCCAGCTTCTCCAGCTTCTTCTGCTTCTCCAGCTTCTCTTTCTGCTTCTCCTTCAGCTTCTGCTTCTCCTTCAGCTTCTGCATCTGCTCTTCTCCTTCATCTCTTTCATTAGCTTCTGTTTCTTCTTCTTCTTCTTCTTCTGTTTCTTCTGATTCTACTTCTGCTTCTCCTTCTTCTCCTCTATCAGCTTCTACATCTACTTCTTCTGATTCTCCTGCTTCTCCTTCTTGTTATCCTTCTGATTCTACTTCTCTTTCTGCTTCTCCTTCTCCTTCTGCTGCTCCTTCTCCTTCTTCTGCTTCTCCCACAGCTTCTTCTTCTGCTTCTTTTGCTTATTCTTTTTCTTCTGCTTCTGCTTCTCCTGCTTCTGCTTCTACTGCTTCTCTTTATACTTCTCCTTACGCTGCTGCTTCTTCTTCTTCTTCCTCTTCTTCTTCTTCTTCTTCTTCTTCTTCTTCTTCTCTTTCTTCTGCTTCTGCTTTTCCTGCTTCTTCTGCTTCTACTGCTTCTCTTTCTGCTTCTCTTTCTGCTTCTTCTTCTCCTTCTGCTTCTCCTATTGCTTCTGCTGCCCTTCCTTCTCCTTCTCCTTCTCCTACTTCTGCTTCTCCTTCTGCTTCTGCTTCTTCTGCTTCTCCTGCTTCTCGTTCTGCATCTACTTCTGCTTCTGCTTCTCCTGCTGTTGTTTCTCCTGCTTCTGCACATTGTGCTTTTCC
>NW_012308085.1:0-2585 GCF_000151885.1 Dipodomys ordii | reverse complement strand
TCAACCACGCTGTGTAACGCTGTGTGCCCGCTGTATCGACGCTGTGTCCCGCTGTATCCTGGCTGTGTCCCCCGCTGTCTCCAGCTCTGTCCCCCGCTGTGTCTCACGCTTTGTACCCGCTGTGTCCCACTGTGTCCCGCTGTGTCCCGCTGTGCCCCCACTGTGTCCCCTTGTGTCCACAGCTGTGTACCACTCTGTGTAACGCTGTGTGCCCGCTGTATCGACGCAGTGTCCCGCTGTGTCCTGCTGTGTCCTCGCTGGGTCTCCCGCTGGGTCCCGCTGTGTCCCCCGCTGTGTCCCGCTATTTCCCACTGTGTCCTCACTGTGTCCCCCGCTGTGTCCCGTTGTGTTCCTAGCTGTGTACCCCGTTGTGTCCTGCTGTATCGACTCTGTGTCCCACTGGGTCCCGCTGTTTCCTTCCTGTGTTCCCTGCTGTGTCTCGCTGTGTCCCCGCTGTATCGACGCTGTGTCCCCGCTGTGTGCCCGCTGTGTCCCGCTGTGTACCCCGCTGTGTCCAGCTGTGTCACCGCTGTGTCTCGCTGTGGCCACTCTCTCTCTCTGCTGTCCCCCTCTGTGTCCCCCGCTGTGGCCCGCTGTGTCCCACTTTGTCCCTCGCTTTGTCCTGCTGTGTCCCGCAGTGTCCCCGCTGTGTCCCGCTGTGTAACACTGTGTCCCGTGTTGTCCCACTTTGTCCCACGCTGTGTCCCCCTCTGAGTCCCCTCTGTGTCGCCGCTGTGTCCCCGTGTGTCCTCGCTGTGTCCCCCGCTGTCTCCGGCTTTGTCTCCCGCTGTGTTCCGCTGTGTCCCGCTGTGTCCCCAGCTGTGTCCCGCTGTGTGCTGCTGTGTCCTCCTGTGTCCCCAGCTGTGTACCCCACTGTGTCCCACTGTGTCCCGGCTGTATAGATGCTAGGTCCCGCTGGGTCCCGCTGTGTCATCCCTGTGTCCCCCGCTGTGTCCCGCTGTGTCCCCAGCTGTGCCTCTGCTGTGTCCCCGCTGTGTCCCGCTTTGTCCCACTGTGTACAGCTGTGTCCCCGCTGAGTCCCGCTGTGTCCCAATGTGTCCCAATGTGTCCTCGCTCTGTCCCCCGCTGTGTCGCGCTGTGTCCCCCCCTGTGTCCCACCGTGTCCCCGCAGGGTAACTGCTGTTTCCCGCTGTTTCCCGCTGTGTTCCGTAGTGTCCCTCTTTGTCCCCCGTTGCGTCCCCCACTGAGTCCCCGCTGTGTCACCGCTGTCTCCCGCTGTGTCCTCGCTGTGTCCCCCGCTGTCTCCCTCTCTGTTCCCCGCTGTGTCGCGCTGTGTCCCGCTGTGTCCCCTGCTGTGTCCCGCAGTGTCTCGCTGTGCCCCAACTCTGTCCCGTTGTGTCCACAGCTGGGTACCAGGCTGTGTAACACTGTGTCCCCGGTGTATCGACCCTGTGTCCTGCTGGGTCCCGCTGTGTCCTCGCTGTGTTCCCCGCGGTGTCCCACTGTGTCCCCAGCTGTGTCCCCCGCTGTGTCTGGCTGTGTCCTCGCTGGGTCCCCCGCTGTGTCCCGCTGTGTCCCCCGCTGTGTCCCGCTGTGTCCCGCTATGTCCCGCTCGGTCCCTGCTCTGTCCCGCTCTGTCCCCTCTGTGTACCCGCTGTGTCCCGCTGTGTACTCTGTTGTGTCCAGCTGTGTCACCGCTGTGTCTCGCTTTGTCCCCTCTCTGTCTCCGCTGTCCCCTGCTGTGTCCCCCGCTGTATCCCGCTGTGTCCCGCTGTTTCCCCCGCTTTGTCCCGCTGAGTCCCCTCTGTGTTGCCGCTGTGTCCCGCTGTGTCCTCGCTGTGTCCCACTATGTTCCCGCAGTGTCCCCGCTGTGTACCGCTGTGTCCCGCTGTGTCCCCCGCTTTGTCCCCCGCTATGTCCTGCTGTGTCCCCCGCTGTGCCCCGCTCTGTCCTTGCTGTTTCCCCCACTGTGTGCGGCTGTGTCCTCGCTGTGTCCCCCGCTGTGTCCCACTGTGTCCTTTTGTGTCACGCTGTTTCCCCACTGTGTCCCTGCTGTGTCCCTCTGTGTACCCCGCTGTGTCCAGTTTTGTCCCCGCTGTGTCTCGCTGTGTCCCACGCTCTGTCCCACACTGTCCCGCCTTGTCCCGCTACCCCGCTGTGTCCCACTATGTTCCCGCAGTGTCCCCGCTGTGTACCGCTCTGTCCCGCTTTGTCCTCGCTGTGTCCCCCGCAGTGTCCCGTTGTGTCCCCAGCTGTGCACCCCGCTGTGTCCCGCTGTGTCTCCGCTGTAACGACGCTGGGTCCTGCTGGGTCCCGCTATGTCCTCCCTATGTTCCCTGCTGTGTCCCGTTGTGTCCCCAGCTGTGTACCTCACTGTGTCCCACTGTGTCCCCGCTGTATCGACGCTGGGTCCCGCTGGGTCCCTCTGTGTCCTCCCTTTGTCCCCCACTGTGTCCCGCTATGTCCGCCACTGTGTCCCGCTGTGTCTACTGCTTTGTCGCCGCTGTGTCCCGCTGTGTCCCGCTGTGTCCTCGCTCTGTCCCACGCTGTGTTCTGCTTTGGCCTCACTGTTTTCCCACGCTGTGTACCCCTCTGTGTCCCCCGCTGTTTCCCGCTGTGTCCCC
>NW_012308084.1:0-2585 GCF_000151885.1 Dipodomys ordii | reverse complement strand
ACACTTTGGGACACAGCGGGACACAGAGGGACACAGCAAGGACACAGCGGGGGACAGTGGGGGACACAGCGGGACACAGCAAGGCACAACGGGGTCACAGCAGTGGACACAGCAGGACACAGCGGGGGACACAACGGGACACAGCGGGGGACACAGCGGGACACAGCGGGACACAGCGGGGGACACAGCGGGACACAGCGGGGACACAGCGGGGGACACAGCGGGACACAGCGGAGACACAGCGGGGACACAGCGGGACCCAGCAGGACACAGCGGGACACAGCGGGGGACACAGCAGGACACAGCGGGGACACAGCGGGGGACACAGCGGGACACAGCGGAGACACAGCGGGGACACAGAGGGACCCAGCAGGACACAGCGGGGGACACAGCGGGACACAGCGGGACACAGCGAGGGACACTGCAGGGACACATTGGGACACAGTAGGACACAGCGTAGGACAAAGCAGGAGACAGCAGAGGACACAGCGAAGACACAGCTGGACACAGCGGGGACACAGAGGGGACTCAGCAGGGGACATAGTGGGAAAAAAGCGGGACACCACGGGACACAGTAGGACACAGCGGGACACAGCGGGGACACTGCGGGACACAGCCAGGGGACACAGTGGTGGACAGCGGGGGACAGAGAAGGGACACAGCGGGACACAGAGGGGACACAGCTGGACACAGAAGGGTACACAGCGGGACACAGCGGACACACAGCGGCGACAGAGCTGGACACAGAGGGACACAGAAGGGACAGAGCGTGACACAGGTGGACACTGAGGGAGACAGAGCGAGGACACAGCCGGACACAGCGAAACAAAGCATGACACAGTGGGGACACAGCAGGGGACACAGCGGGACACAGTGGGGGACTAAGCGGGACACAGCGGGGTACACAGCAGGGACAAAGCGGGACACAGCGGGGGACACAGCGAAGACACAGCAGGACACAGCGGTGACAAAGCGGGACACAGCGGGGGACACAGCGAGGACACAGCGGGACACAGCGGTGACACAGCGAGAGACACAGCGGGGGACACAGCGGGACACAGCGGGGAAAAAAGAGAGGACACAGCGGGACACAGCGGGACACAGCGTCGATAGAGCGGGACAGAGCGGGACACAGGGGTGACACAGCGGGACTCAGCGGGGGACACTGCGGGACCCCGCGGGACCCAGCGGGGACACAGCAAGGACACAGCGGGGGACACAGAGGGACACAGCGGGACATAGCGGGGGACACAGCGAGGGACACAGCGGGGGACACAGCCGGACACAGTGGGGAACACAGAGAGGACACAGAATGACCCAGCGGGACACACCGGGGAACACAGCGAGGGCACAGCGTGGGAAACAGCGAGGACACAGCGGGACACAGCGAGACACAGCGGGACACAGTGGGAACACAGCAGTAGACACAGCGAGACACAGCGGGGGACACAGCGGGACACAGCGGGGTACACAGCGAGGACACAGCGGGGACACTGCGGGAACATAGTGGGACACAGCGAGGCACACAGCGGGACACAACGGGATAAAGCTGGGGATACAGCGGGAACACAGCAGGACACAGCGGGGGACACAGCGAGGACACAGCGGGACACAGCGGGACACAGCGTGGGACAAAGCGGGAGACAGCAGGGGACACAGCGAAGACACAGCAGGACACAGCGTCGACACATAGAGGACTCAGTGGGGTACAGAGTGGGGGACAGAGCGGGACACAGCGGGACACTGCGGGGCACAGCGGGGGACACAGCGGGACACATCGGGGGACCCAGCGGGACACAGCGGGACAATGCGGGGCACAGCGGGGGACACAGGGAGGACACAGCTTAACACAGCATGGGACAAAGCGAGGACACAGCGGGACACAGCGGGACACAGCGGGACCCAGCGTGAGACCCAGCAGTGGACACAGCGGGACACAGCGGGGGACAAAGCAGGGACAAAGCGGGACACAGCGGGGGACACAGCGGTGGACAGCGGGGGACAGAGAATGGACACAGGAGGTCACAGAGGGGACACAGCTGGACACAGAAGGGTACACAGCGGGACACAGCGGAGTCACAGCGGGGACAGAGCTGGACACAGAGGGACACAGAAGGGACAGAGCGTGACACAGGTGGACACTGAGGGAGACAGAGCGCGCACACAGCTGGACACAGCGAAACAGAGCGTGACACAGGTGGACACTGAGGGAGACAGAGCGAGCACACAGCCAGACACAGCGAAACACAGCGTGACACAGTGGGGACACAGCAGGGGACACAGCGGGACACAGTGGGGGACACAGCGGGACACAGCGGGGTACACAGCAGGGACAAAGAAGGACACAGCGGGGGACACAGCGAGGACACAGCGGGACACAGCGGTGACACAGCGGGACACAGCTGGGGACACTGGGGGACACAGCGGGACACAGAGGGACACAGAAAGGACACAGCGGGGGACAGTGGGGGACACAGCGGGACACAGCAAGGCACAACGGGATCACAGCAGTGGACACAGCGGGGCACAGCGGGGGACACAGTGGGACACAGCGGGGGACACAGGGGACACAGCGGGGACACAGC
>NW_012308083.1:0-2585 GCF_000151885.1 Dipodomys ordii | reverse complement strand
AAAGTGGGACAACACTGGGACACAGTGTGACACATGTGGGACACAGCGGGGACACTGCAGGGGCACAGCGAGACAAAGCGGGAGACACAGCGAGACACAGCGGGGGACACCGCGGGGGCCAGCAGGGGACAAAGAGGGGACACAGCGGGACACAGCGGGGTACACAGAGGGGTACACAGCGGGACACAGCCGGAAACACAGCGCGGACATAGCGGGACACACTGGGACACAGCGTCAATACAGCGGGGACAGAGAGGGTCACAGCAGGGACACAGCGGGACACAGCGGGACACAGCGGGGGACACAGCAGGACACAGCGGGGACACAGCGGGACACAGCAGGACACAGCAGGGGACACAGTGGAACACAGCATGGGACACAGCGAGGACACAGCGGCGACACAGCAGGGACACAGCAGGGACACAGCGGGGACACAGCGGGGGACACAGAGGGACACAACGAGGAACACAGCGAGGACACAGCGGGACCCAGCAGGACACAGCGTCGATACAGTGGGGACACAGCAGGACACAGCGGGGTACACAGCTGGGGACACAAAGGGACACAGCGGGGGACACAGCGAGGACAAGCGGGACACAGCGGGTCACAGCGAGGACACTGCGGGAACATAGCGGGACACAGCGGGGACACAGAGGGACACAGCGGGACACAGCTTGGGATACATGGAGGACACAGCTGGACACAGTGGGGGACACAGCGAGGACACAGCGGTACAGTGGGGTGCGGGATACAGCGGGGGACACAGCGGGAGACAGCGGGGGACACAGCGAGGACACAGCGGGACACAGTTGTGACACAGAGGGGACTCAGGGGGGACACAGCGGGGACAAAGCAGGACACCACGGGACAGTGTGACACAGCGGGACACAGCGGGGACACTGCGGGGACACAGCGGTACAAAGCGGGGGACACAGCGGGGACTCAGCGGGGGACACAGCGGGGGACAAAGCGGGACACCACGGAACACAGCGGGTCACAGCGGGAAACAGCGGTGACCCTGCGGGGACACAGCTGGACCCAGTGGGGGACACATCGGGACCCAGCGGGGACTCACCTGGGGACACAGCGAAGGACAACCTGGGACACCACGGGACACAGTGGGACACAGCAGGTCACAGCGGGGACACTGCGGGAACATAGCGGGACACAGCGGGGGACACAGCGAGGACACAGCGGGACACAGCGTGGGACAAAGCGGGAGACAGCAGGGGACACAGCGAGGACACAGCGGGACACAGCGGTGACACATAGTGGACTCAGCGGGGGACAAAGTGGGGGACAGAGCGGGACACAGAGGGACACTGCGGGGCACAGCGGGGGACACAGCGGGACACAGCGGGGGACCCAGCAGGACACAGCGGGACACTGCGGGGCACAGCGGGGGATACAGCGGGACACAGCGGGGGACACAGGGATGACACAGCTTAACACAGCATGGGACAAAGCGAGGACACAGCGGGACACAGCGAGACACAGCGGGATACAGCGGGGACCCAGCAGTGGACACAGCGGGACACAGCGGGGGACAAAGCGGGACACCACGGAACACAGCAGGACACAGCGTGAAACAGCGGTGAACCTGCGGGGACACAGGGGGACACAACGGGGGACACAGCGGGACCCAGCGGGACACATCAGGGGACACAACGGGACACAGCGGGGACACAGCGGGGACACAGCGTGACACAGCAGGTCACAGCGGGGGACACAGTGGGACACAGCGGGACACAGCTGGGGACACAGCAGGGACACAGTGGGACACAGTAGGACACAGCGTGGGACAAAGCGGGAGACAGCAGAGGACACAGCGAGGACACAGCTGGACACAGCGGGGACACAGAGGGGACTCAGCAGGGGACATAGAGGGAAAAAAGCGGGACACCACGGGACACAGTAGGACACAGCGGGACACAGCGGGGACACTGCGGGACACAGTCAGGAGACACAGCGGTGGACAGCGGGGGACAGAGAATGGACACAGCGGGACACAGAGGGGACACAGCTGGACACAGAAGGGTACACAGCGGGACACAGCGGACACACAGCGGGGACAGAGCTGGACACAGAGGGACACAGAGGGGACAGAGCGTGACACAGGTGGACACTGAAGGAGACAGAGCGAGGACACAGCCGGACACAGCGAAACAAAGCGTGACACAGTGGGGACACAGCAGGGGACACAGCGGGACACAGTGGGGGACACAGCGGGACACAGCGGGGTACACAGCAGGGACAAAGAAGGACACAGCGGGGGACACAGCGAGGACACAGCGGGACACAGCGGTGACACAGCGGGACACAGCTGGGGACACTTTGGGACACAGCGGGACACAGAGGGACACAGCAAGGACACAGCGGGGGACAGTGGGGGACACAGCGGGACACAGCAAGGCACAACGGGGTCACAGCAGTGGACACAGCAGACACAGCGGGGGACACAGCGGGACACAGCGGGGGACACAGCGGGACACAGCGGGACACAGCGGGGGACACAGCGGGACACAGCGGGGGACACAGCGGGACACAGCGGGGACACAGCGGGGGACACAGCGGGACACAGCGGA
>NW_012308082.1:0-2585 GCF_000151885.1 Dipodomys ordii | reverse complement strand
ACAGCGGGCACACAGCGTTACACAGCGTGGTACACAGCTGTGGTATCATCAACGGGACACAGTGGGGGCACAGCTGGACACAGCGGGACACAGTGGGACACAGCGGGGACAAAGCGTGAGACACAGCGGAGGACAGAGCTGGAGACAGCGGGGGACACAGCGGGGGACACAGCAGGACACAGTGGGGAACACAGCGAGGACACAGCGTTACACAGCGTGGTACACACTGTGGACACAACGGGACACAGTGGGGGCACAGCCGGACACAGCGGGACACAGGGGGACACAGCACAGCGGGGACAAAGCGTGAGACACAGCGGGGGACAGAGAGGGAGACAGCAGGGGACACAGCGAGGCAACAGCGGGACACAGCGGTGACACAGCGGAGACTCAGCGGGGGACACAGTGGGACACAGCGAGGGACACAGCGGGACACAGCGGGGGACACTTCGGGACACAGTGTGGGACAGAGCGTGGGACACAGCGAGACACAGCGGGGACAAAGCTGGACACAGCGAGGTACACAGAGGGACACAGCAGGGACACAGCGGGGAAACAGCGTGACACAAAAGGACACCGCTGGACACAGCGGGGTACACAGCGGGACACAGCGGGCACACAGCGGGGACACAGAGGGACACAGCGGGGACAGAGCGGGACACAGTCGGACACAGCGGGGGACCCAGCGAGGACACAGCGGGACAAAGCGGGGGACACAGCGAGGACACAGCGGTGGACACAACGAGGGACACAGCAGGACACAGCGGGAAACACTGCGAGGTCACAGCGGGGGACAAAGCGGGACAACACGGGACACAGTGTGACACAGTGGGACACAGCGGGGACACTGCAGGGGCACAGCGGGACAAAGCGGGCGACAGAGCAAGACACAGCAGGGGACACATCGGGGGATAGTAGGGGACAGAGAGGGGACACAGCGGGACACAGCGGGTGACACAGAGGGGTACACAGCAGGACACAGCCCGGAACACAGCGCGGACACAGCGGGACACACCGGGACACAGCGTCAATACAGCGGGGACAGAGAGGGTCACAGCAGGGACACAGCGGGACACAGTGGGACACAGCGGGGGACACAGCGGGACACAGTGGGGACACAGCGGGACACAGCGGGACACAGCGGGGGACACAGCGGAACACAGCGTGGGACACAGCGAGGACACAGCAGGACACAGCGGACACAGCGGCGACACAGCAGGGACACAGCAGTGACACAGCGGGGACACAGCAGGGGACACAGCGGGACACAACGGGGAACACAGCGAGGACCCAGCGGGACCCAGCAGGACACAGCGTCGATACAGCGGGGACACAGCAGAACACAGCGGGGTACACAGCTGGGGACACAAAGGGACACAGCGGGGGACACAGCGAGGACACAGCGGACACAGCTGGGGACACAGCGGTGACACAGCGGGACACAGAGGGACACAGCGTCGATAATGGGCGGGGACACAGCGGGACACAGCGGGGTACACAGCTGGGGACACAACGGGACACAGCGGGTACACCGCGGGACACAGCGGGGACACAGCGGGGGACACAGCGGGACACAGCAGGTTTCACAGCAGGGAACACAGCGGGACACAGCGGGACACAGCGGGGGACACAGGGGAGACACTGCGGGACACAGCGGGGGACACAGCGAGGACACATTGGGACACAGCGGGGAAAACAGCCGGACTCAGTGGGGGACACAGCGGGTGACAAAGCCGGACAGCACGGGACACAGTGTGACACAGCGAGACACAGCGGGAACACTGCATGGACACAGGAGAACACACCCAGGGACACAGCGGGACACAGCAGGACACAGCGGGGGACACAGCGGGGGACAGCAGGGGAGAGAGAGGGGACACAGCGGGACACAGCGGGGACACAGTTGGACACAGCGGGGTACTCAGCAGGACAGAGCGGGCGCACAGCGGGGACACAGCGGGATACAGCGGGACAAAGCGGGGACAAAGCGGGACACAGCGGGGGACACAGCGGGGGACAGAGCGACGACACAGCGGGACACAGCGGGACATAGGGGGACTCAGCAGGGTCACAGTGGGACACAACAGGACACAGCGGGACACAGCGGGACACAGTGGGAACACAGCAGGGACACAGCGAGGGACACAGCGGGACAAAACGGGACACAGCATGGGACACAACAGGACACATGGGGGACACAGCGGGGGACAGAGCGGGACACAACAGGGACCACAGCGAGGACACAGTGGGACTCAGCGGGGACAAAGCTGTACTAAGCGGGGTATACACAGCCAGACACAGCGGGGCCACAGCGGGGACACACCGTGACACTGAGGGTCATATCAGGGGACACAGCGGGACAAAGCGGGACACATCAGGACTCAGCGTGGGGACACAGCGGGACACAGTGGGGGGACACATAGAGGACTCAGCGGGACACAGTGGGGGAAAAAGCGGTACACAGCAGGGACACAGCGGGACACAGCGGTGGACTCTGCGAGGACACAGTGGGACCCAGCGGGACACAGCGTCGATACATCGGGGTCAGAGTGGGTCCTCAGCGGGCTACACGGTTGGGGAACCCA
>NW_012308081.1:0-2585 GCF_000151885.1 Dipodomys ordii | reverse complement strand
CACAGCGGGGACACAGCGGGACACAGCGGGGAACTCACCGGGACACAGCGGGGGACACAACAAGGACACAGCGGAACACTGTGGGAGACACAGCCAGGACACATCCGGACCCAGTGGAACACAGTGTGACACAGCGGGGACACAGCAGGGGACACAGCGGGACACAGTGGGGGACACAGGGGGGACAAAGCGGGACATAGCTGGGGACAAAGCGGGACACAGCGGGACACAGCGGGGACACAGCAGGGACACAGCGGTGGACACAGAGGGACAGAGCAGGGGACACAGCAGGAGACACAGAGGGACACAGCGGGACACAGCGGGGGACACAGGGGGGACACAGCGGGACACAGGGGGGACACAGCGAAGACAAATTGGGACACAACGGGGACACAGCGGGACTCAGCGGGGGACACAGCGAGTCACAGCAGGGACAGAGCGGGTGACACAGAGGGGTACACAGCGGCACACAGCAGTGGACAAAGCAGGACACAGTGGGGGACACAGCGAGGACACTGCGGGACACTGCGGGAGACACAGCAAGGACACAGCGGGACACAGTGGAACACAGCGAGACACAGCAGTGACACAGCAGGGGACCCAGCGGGACACAACCGGGGACACAGCGGGACACAGCGGGGCCAAAGGGAGGACACAGCGGGACACAGCGGGACACAGCGGGACACAGCGGGTCACAGCGAGGACAAAGCGGGGACTCAGCGGGGGACACAGCGGGGGACAAACGGGACACCACGGAATACAGCGGGATACAGCGGGACACAGGGGGACACAGCAGGACACAGCGGGACACAGAGGGGGACACAGCGGGACAGAGCGGGGGACAGAGCGGGGGACAAAGCGGGACACCACGGGTCACAGTGTGTCACATCGGGACACAGCGGCGACACTGCAGGGACACAGCGGAACAAAATGGGGGACACAGCGGGACACAGCGGGAGACAGCATTGGACACAGGAGGGGATAGCGGGGGACAGAGAGGGGACACAGCGGAACACAGCGGTGACACAGCTGGACACAGCTGGGTACACAGCGGGACATAGAGGACACACAGCGGGGACACATCGGGACACAGCGGGGAACTCACCGGGACACAGCGGGGAACACAACAATGACACAGCGGAACACTGTGGGAGACACAGCCAGGACACATCCGGACCCAGTGGAACACAGTGTGACACAGCGGGGACACAGCAGGGGACACAGCGGGACACAGTGGGGGACACAGGGGGGACAAAGTGGGACACAGCGGGGGACACAGCGGGACACAGCGGGACACAGCAGGGACACAGCAGGGACACAGCGGTGGACACAGAGGGACAGAGTAGGGGATCACAGCAGGAGACACAGAGGGACACAGCGGGACACAGCAGGGGACACAGTGGGCGACACAGCGGGACACAGGGGGGACTCAGCAGGGACACCACGGAACACAGCAGGACACAGCGTGAAACAGCGGTGAACCTGCGGGGACACAGCGGGACCCAGCAGGACACAGAGGGGGACACAGCGGGACACAGCGGGGACACAGCGGGGACACAGCGGGACCCAGCGGGACCCAGCAGGACACAGCAGGGACACAGTGGGACACAGTAGGACACAGCGTGGGACAAAGCGGGAGACAGCAGAGGACACAGCGAGGACACAGCTGGACACAGCGGGGACACAGAGGGGACTCAACAGGGGACATAGAGGGAAAAAAGCGGGACACCACGGGACACAGTAGGACACAGCGGGACACAGCGGGGACACTGCGGGACACATCCGGGGGACACAGCGGTGGACAGCTGGGGAAAGAGAAGGGACACAGCGGGACACAGAGGGGACACAGCTGGACACAGAAGGGTACAGAGCGGGACACAGCGGACACACAGCGGGGACAGAGCTGGACACAGAGGGACACAGAAGAGACAGAGCGTGACACAGGTGGACACTGAGGGAGACAGAGCAAGGACACAGCCGGACACAGCGAAACACAGCGTGACACAGTGGGGACACTGCAGGGGACACAGCGGGACACAGCCGGGGACACAGAGGAACACAGCGGGGTACACAGCAAGGACAAAGCGGGACACAGCCGGGGACAAAGCGAGGACACAGCGGGACACAGCGGTGACACAGCGGGACACAGCTGGGGACACTGCGGGACACAGCGGGACACAGCGGGGACACAGCAAGGACACAGCGTGAAACAGCGGTGAACCTGCGGGGACACAGCGGGACACAGCGGGGGACACAGCGGGACAGAGCGGGACACAGCGGGGGACACAGCAGGGACACAGTGGGACACAGTATGACTCAGCGTGGTACAAAGCGGGAGACAGCGGAGGACACAGCGAGGACACTTCTGGACACATCGGGGATACTTAGGGGACTCAGCAGGGGACATAGAGGGGAAATAGTGGGGACACCACGGGGACACAGTAGACACAGCGGGACACAGCGGGGGACTCTGCGGGACACAGCCGGGGGACATAGCGGTGGACAGCGGTGTTATTGAGATGGTTTCTTCTTTATTTTTTGGGACTCTGCTTGTTTATTTAATGTTACACAGCGGGGCTCGCGGA
>NW_012308080.1:0-2585 GCF_000151885.1 Dipodomys ordii | reverse complement strand
CATCTCGTTCTGCTTCTGCTACTGCTTCTTCTGCTTGTTCTGTTTCTTCTGCTTCAGTTCCTGCTTCTGCTTCTTCAGCTTCTTCTGTTTCTTGTGCTTCTGCTTCTCCTGCTACTGCTTCTTCTCCTTCTCTTTCTGCTTCTCCTTCTGCTTCTGCTTCTCCTTCTGCTCCTTCTCCTTCTTCTGTTTCTTCTTCTACTTCTGCTTCTCCCGCTTCTGCTTCTTCTGCTTCTCCTTCCTTTCCTCTGCTTTTGCTTCTCCTTCTCCTTCTTCTGCTTCTCTTTCTGCTTCTGCTTCTTCTGATTCTCCAACTAATCCTTCTTCTTCTCCTTCTGTTTCTGCTTCTCTTTCTGTTTCTGCATCTCCTTCTGCTTCACCTTCTGCTGCTCCTTCTCCTTCTTCTGTTTCTCCCTCTGCTTTTGCTTCTGCTTCTTATGCTTCTTCTTGTTTTTCTGCTTCTGCTTATCCTTTTGCTTCTCCTACTCCTAATCCTTCTCTTTCGCCTTCTATTTCTTCTTCTTCTGCTTCTCCTGCTGCTTCTGCTTCTGCTTATTCTACTATTTCTGTTTCTTCTGCTTCTGCTTCAGATTGTGCTTCTTCTGTTTCTCCTTCTGCTTCAGATTCTGCTTCTGCTTCTTCGGCTTCTCCTGTTTCTTCTGCTTCTGCTTCTCCTGCTTCTTCTGCTTCTCCTGCTTCTCTTTCTGCTTCTCCTTCTGCTTCTCCTTCTGCTTCTGCTTCTGCTCTTCTCCTTCTTCTGTTTTTTTGCTTCTGTTTCTTCTGCTTCTTCTTCTTCTGTTTCTTCTGATTCTACTTCTGCTTCTCCTTCTTCTCCTTCTCTTTCTGCTTCTTCTGATTCTCCTGCTTCTCCTTCTTGTTCTCCTTCTGTTTCTGCTTCTCTTTCTGCGTCTGCTTCTCCTTCTGCTGCTCCTTCTCCTTCTCCTTCTTCTGCTTCTCTCACTGCTTCTGCTTCTGCTTCTTTTGCTTATTCTTTTTCTTCTGCTTCAGCTTCTCCTGCTTCTGCTTCTTCTGCTTCTACTGCTTCTCCTTATACTTCTCCTTATGCTTCTCCTTATGCTTCTTCTTCTTCTGCTGCTTCTTCTTCTTCTTCGTCTTCTTCTTCTTCTCTTTCTTCTGCTTCTGCTTTTCCTGCTTCTTCTGCTTCTACTGCTTCTCTTTCTGCTTCTTGTCCTTCTCCTGTTTCTTCTCCTTCAGCTTCTCCTGCTTCTGCTTCTTCTGCTTTTTCTGCTTCTCTTTCTGCTTCTCCTTCTGCTTCTCCTTCTGCTTTTGCTCCTTCTCCTTCTTCTGTTTCTTCTTCTTCTGCTTCTCCCGCTTGTGCTTCTTCTGCTTCTCCTGCTTCTCGTTCTGCTTCTCTTCGTCGGCTTCTCTTTCTATTTCTGCTTCTGCTTCTTCTGATTCTGATTCTTCTCCTTCTTCTTCTCCTTCTGCTTCTGCGTCTTCTGCATTTCCTGCTTCTCCTTCTGCATCTCCTTCTGCTTGTGCTTTTCCTTCTGCTTCTTCTTCTGCTCCGGCTTCTCCTTCTCCTTCTTCTGCTTCTCCGTCTGCTTCTGTTTTGTCTGCTTTTCCTGCTTCTCCTTCTGCTTCTCCTTCTATTTCTCCTTCTCGTTCTTCGGCTATTCCTTCTGCTTCTCTTTCTGCTTCTGCATCTTCAGCTTCTTCTGCTACTGATTCTGCTTCTTCTGTTTCTTCTGCTTCTCCTTCTGCTTCTCCTTCTGCTTTTGCTTCTCTTTCTGCTTCTGCTTCTCCTTTTGGTTCTCCTTCTTCTTCTCCAGATTCTGCTTCTTCTGCTTCTCCTGCTTCTCCTTCTGCTTTAGCTTCTGCTTTTGCTTCTTCGGCTTCTTCTGCTTCTATTTCTGCTTCTCCTTCTGTTTCTGCTTCTCTTTCTGCTTCTGCTTCTTCTCCTTCTTCTATTTCTTCTGATTCTGCTTCTCCTGCTTCTGCTTCTCCTGCTTCTCCTTCTGTTTCTCTTTATGCTTCTCCTTCTGCTTCTCCTTCTTCTGCTTCTACTACTGCTTCTGCTTCTCCTTCTGCATCTTCTTCTGTTTCAATTTCTACTTCTTCTGCTTTTCATTCTGCTTCTGCTTCTCCTGCTTCTGCTTCTTCTGCTTCTCCTGCTTCTCCTTCTCATTCTCCTTCTCTTTCTGCTTCTGCTTATCCTTCTGTTTCTCCTACTCCTAATCCTTCTCTTTCTCCTTGTTCTTCTTCTGCTTCAGGTTCTCCTTCTGCTTCTTGGGCTACTTCTGTTTCTTCTGCTTCTGCTTCTCCTGCTACTGCTACTTCAGCTTCTTCTGTTTCTCTTTTGCTTCTCCTTCTGCTTCTGCTTCTCCTTCTGCTCCTTCTCTTTCTTCTGTTTCTTCTTCTTCTTCTTCTTCTTCTTCTTCTTCTTCTTCTTCTTCTTCTTCTTCTTCTCTCTCTTCATCTTCATCTTCTTCTTCTTCTTCTACTTCTACTACTCATCTGCTCCTCCCGCTTCTGCTTCTACTGCTTCTCCTGCTTGACCATCTCCTT
The DNA here is from genome assembly GCF_000151885.1 of Dipodomys ordii. Lineage (NCBI taxonomy): Eukaryota > Metazoa > Chordata > Mammalia > Rodentia > Heteromyidae > Dipodomys > Dipodomys ordii. The sequence continues at coordinate 59 of NW_012308080.1, read as the reverse complement.
CTACTTCTACTTCTCTATCTCACCAACTCATTCCTGCTTCGGCTCTGCTTCATTCTGAA
>NW_012308079.1:0-2585 GCF_000151885.1 Dipodomys ordii | reverse complement strand
TCTGCTTCTCCTGCTACTGCTTCTTCTCCTTCTCTTTCTGCTTCTGCTTCTGCTTCTCCTTCTGCTCCTTCTCCTGCTACTGCTTCTTCTCCTTCTCTTTCTGCTTCTGCTTCTGCTTCTTCTTCTCCTTCTGCTCCTTCTCCTTCTTCTGTTTCTTCTTCTTCTTCTGCTTCTCCCGCTTCTGCTTCTTCTGCTTCTCCTTCCTTTCCTGTGCTTCTGCTTCTCCTTCTCCTTCTTCTGCTTCTCTTTCTGCTTCTGCTTCTTCTGATTCTCCAACTAATCCTTCTTCTTCTCCTTCTGATTCTACTTCTCTTTCTGCTCCTCCATCTCCTTCTGCTTCACCTTCTGCTTCTCCTTCTCCTTCTTCTGTTTCTCCCTCTGCTTCTGCTTCTGCTTCTCATGCTTCTTCTTGTTCTTCTGCTTCTGCTTCTCCTGCTTCTGCTTCTTATGCTTCTACTGCTTCTTCTTCTGCTTCTTCTGCTCTCTGCTTCTTCTGCTTCTACTTCTCTTCTGCTTCTGCTTCTCCTGCTTGTTTTTCTGCTTCTTCTGCTGCTTCTCCTTCTGCTGCTTTCTTCTACTTCTCCTTCTGCTTCTCTTTTTGCTTCTCTTTCTGCTTCTGCTTCTTCTGTTTCTCCTGCCTGAATTTCTGGTTCTACTTCTTCTGCTGCTTCTCCTTCTGCTTCTGCATCTACTTCTGCTTCTGTTTCTGCTTCTTCTGCTTCTTCTCTTTTGGCTTCTCTTGCTTCTGCATCTTGTGCTTCTCCTGCTTCTCTTTCTGCTTCTCATTCCGCTTCTGCTTCTCCTTCTGCTTCTGCTTCTCCTTCTCCTACTTCTGCTTCTCCTTCATCTTCTGCTTCTTCTGCTTCTCCTGCTTCTCCTTCTGCATCTCCTTCTGCTTGTGCTTGTCCTTATGCTCTTTCTTCTGCTTCTGCTTCTCCTTCTGCTTCTGCCTCTGTTTCTCCTTCTCCTTCTCGTTCTCCTGCTTTTCCTTCTGCTTCTCCTTCTGCTTCTGCTGTAACTGCTACTGCTTCTGCTTCTTCTGTTTCTTCTGCTTCTCCTTCTGCTTTTGATTCTCTTTCTGCTTCAGCTTCTCCTTCAGCTTGTCATTCTTCTTCTCCAGATTCTGCTTCTTCTGCTTCTCCTGCTTCTCCTTCTGCTTCAGGTTCTGCTTCTGCTTCTTCGTATTCTTCTGCTTCTGCTTCTCCTGCGTCTGCTTTTCTGCTTTTCCTGCTTCTCTTTCTGCTTCCCCTTCTGCTTCTGCTTCTCCTTCTGCTTCTGCTCCTTCTCCTTCTCCTGTTTCTACTTCTTCTGTGTCTCCCTCTTCTGCTTCTTCTGCTTCTCCTGCTTCTCGTTCTGCTTCTCTTCGTCGGCTTCTCTTTCTACTTCTGCTTCTCCCGCTTCTGCTTCTTCTCTTTAGTTCTTCTCCTTCTGCTTCTGCTTCTTCTGCTTCTCCTGCTTCTCCTTCTGCATCTCCTTCTGCTTGTGCTTTTCCTTGTGCTTCTTCTTCTGCTTCTCGTTCTCTTTCTTCTGCTTCTCTGTCTGTTTATGCTTCTGCTTTTCCTGATTCTTTTTCTGCTTCTGCTTCTGCTTCTCCTTCTGTTTCTCCTTCTCCTTCTCCTTCTTCTGCTATTTCTTGTGCTTCTTTTTCTGCTTCTACATCTTCAGCTTCTTCTGCTACTGCTTCTGTTTCTTCTTCTTCTCCTTCTGATTTTGGTTCTCTTTCTGCTTCTGCTTCTCCTTCTGCTTCTGCAGATTCTGCTTCTTCTGCTTCTCCTGCTTCTCTTCTGCTTCAGGTTCTCATCTGCTTCTTCGCATTCTTATGCTTCTGCTTCTTCTGCTTCCGCACCTTCTGCTTTCCCTCCTTCTCGGTCTGCTTCTCATTCTGTTTCTGCATCTCCTTTCTGCTTCTGCTTCTTGTCCTTCTCCTGTTTCTTCTGCTTCTGCTTCTCCTGTTTCTGCATCTCCTGCTTCTCCTTCTGCTTCTCTTTCTGATTCTCCTGCTGCTTTTCCTTCTCCTGCTCCTTCTTCTGCTTCTCCTTCTGCTTCTACATCTTCTGCTACTGCCTCTGCTTCTTCTGTTTCTTCTGCTTCTCCTTATGCTTCTCCTTCTGCTTTTGCTTCTCTTTCTGCTTCTGCTTCTCCTTCTGCTTCTCCAGATAATGTTTCTTCTGCTTCTCCTGTATCTCCTTATGCTTCAGGTTCTGCTTCTGTTTCTACGGCTTCTTCTGCTTCTGCTTCTCCTGCTGCTGCTTCTTCTGCTGCTCCTGCTTCTATTTCTGCTTTTCCTTCTGTTTCTGCTTCTCCTTCTGCTTCTGCTTCTTCTCCTTCTTATGTTTCTTCTGCTACTGCTTCTCCTGCTTCTACTTCTCCTGCTTCTCGTTGTGCTTCTCTTTCTGCTTCTCTTTCTGCTTCTCTTTCTGCTTCTCTTTCTGCTTCTCTTTCTGCTTCTCCTTCTCCTTCTTCTGCTTCTCCTTCTGCTTCTCCTTCTCCTTCTGCTTCAATTTCTCCTTCTGCTTCTCCTTCTGCTTCTGCGTCTTCTGTTTCTTCTGCTTCTCTAGCTTCTGCTTCTCCTGCTTCTACTACTG
>NW_012308078.1:0-2585 GCF_000151885.1 Dipodomys ordii | reverse complement strand
GAAGAAGCACAAGCAGAAGTAGAAAGAGAAGCCGACGAAGAGAAGCAGAATGAGAAGCAGGAGAAGCAGAAGAAGCAGAAGCGGGAGAATCAGAAAAAGAAGAAACAGAAGAAGGAGAAGGAGCAGAAGCAGAAGGAGAAGGAAAAGCAGAAGGAGAAGCAGAAAGAGAAGCAGGAAAAGCAGAAGAAGCAGAAGCAGGAGAAGCAGAAACAGAAGGAGAAGCAGAAAGAGCAGGGGAAGCAGAAGAAGCAGAAGCAGGAGAAGCAGAAGCATAAGAATCCGAAGAAGCAGAAGCAAAACCTGAAGCAAAAGCGGAAGCAGGAGAAGCAGAAGAAGCAGAATCTAGAGAAGCTGAATGAGAAGCTGAAGGAGAAGCAGAAGCTGAAAGAGAATCAAAAGCAGAAGGAGACGCAGAAGAAACAGAAGAAGCAGTAGCAGTTGCAGCAGAAGCAGAAGGAGAAGCAGAAAGAATAGCAGAAGAACGACAAGGAGAAGGAGAAACAGAAGGAGAAGCAGAAGGAGAATCAGAAGGAGAAGCAGAAGAAGCAGAAGGAGAAGCAGAAGCAGAAGAAGCAGAAGGAGAAGCAGAAGGAGAAACAGAAGCAGAAGAAGCAGCAGAAGGAGAAGCAGAAGCAGAAGAAGATGCAGAAGGAGAAGCAGGAGAAGCTGAAGAAGCAGAAGCAGAAGGAGAAGTAGAAGTAGGAGAAGGAAGAGCTGCAGAAGAAATAGGAGAAGAAGAAGGAGAAGCAAAAGCAGAATGAGAAGCAGAAAGAGAAGCACTAGAAGCAGAAAAAGCAGGAAAAGAAGAAGCAGATGAGAGAGAAGATGAGAGAGAGAGAGAGAGAGAGAGAGAGATGAGAGAGAGAGAGGAGAAGGAGAAGCATAAGGAGAAGAAGAAGGAGAAGGAGAAGCATAAGGAGAAGCAGTAGAAGCAGAAGAAGCAGAAGCAGGAGAAGCAGAAGCAGAAGAAAAAGAATAAGCAAAAGAAGCAGAATCAGAAGCACTGGGAGAAGCAGAAGCAGAAGGAGAAGGAGCAGCAGAAGGAGAAGCAGAAGCAGAAAGAGAAGCAGAAACAGAAGGACAACAAATGGAGAAGCAGGAGAATCAGAAGAAGCAGAAGTAGAAGCATAAGAAACAGAAGCAAAAGAAACAGATGATACAGAAGCAAAAGAAACAGAAGAAGGAGAAGAGCAGAAGCAGAAGCAGAAGGAGAAGCAGAAGCAGAAGTAGAAGCAGAAGAAGCAGAAGCTGAAGCAGAAGAAGAAGAAACAGAAAAAGCAGAAGAAGAAGAAGAAGAAGAAGAAGAAGAAGAAGAAGAAGAAGAAGAAGAAGAAGAAGAAGAAGAAGAAGAAGAAGAAGCAGGAGAAGCAGAAGAAGAAGAAGGAGAAAGAGAAGGATTAGGAGTAGGAGAAACAGAAGGATAAGCAGAAGCAGAAAGAGAAGGAGAAGGAGAAGCAGTAGAAGCAGAAGAAGCAGAAGCAGGAGAAGCAAAAGCAGAAGAAAAAGAATAAGCAAAAGAAGCAGAAGCAGAAGCAGTGGAAGAAGCAGAAGAAGGAGAAGGAGAAGGAGCAGCAGAAGGAGTACCAGAAGCAGAAAGAGAAGCAGAAACAGAAGCAGAACAAGAAGGAGAAGCAGGAAAATCAGAAGAAGCAGAAGTAGAAGCAGAACGAGGAGAAGAAGGAGAAGCAGAATAAGAATCAGAAGAAACAAAAGAAGAAGAAGAAGAAACAGAAGCAAAAGAAACAGAAGAAGGAGAAGAGCAGAAGCAGAAGCAGAAGGAGAAGCAGAAGCAGAAGGAGAAGCAGAAAGAGAAGCAGGAGAAGCAGAAGAAGCAGGAGAAGCAAAACCAGAAGAAACAGGAGAAGCCGAAGAAGCAGAAGCAGAATCTGAAGCAGAGGGAGAAACAGAAGAAGCACAATCTGAAGCAGAAGCAGAAGAAACAGTAATAGTAGAATAAGCAGAAGCAGAAGAAGCAAGAGAAGCAGAAGAAGAAGAAGTCGGAGAAGGCGAGAGAGAAAGATTAGGAGTAGGAGAATCAAAAGGATAAGCAGAAGCAGAAAGAGACGCAGAAGGAAAAGCAGCACGAGAAGTAGGAGAAGCAGGAGAAGCAGAAGCAGGAGAAGCAGAAGAAACAGAAGACGCAGAAGCAGAATGAGAAGCAGAAGGAGAATTTGAAGCAAAAGCAGAAGGAGAAGCGGAAGCAGAAGGAGAAGCAGAAGAAGGAGAAGGAGAAGCACAAACCGAAGCAGAAAGAGAAGCAGAACGAGAAGCAGGAGAATCAGAAGCAGGAGAAGCAGAAGCAGAAGAAACTGAAGAAGGAAAAGAAGCAGAAGCAGAAGGAGAAGCAGAAACAGAAGGAAAAGCAAAAAGAGAAGCAGGAGAAGCAGAAGCAGAAGAAGCCGAAGAAGCAGAAGCAGAACCTGAAGCAGAAGGAGAAGCAGGAGGAGCACAAGAAGCAGAATCTGGAGAAGCAGAAGGAGAAGCAGAAGCAGAAAGAGAAGCAAAAGCAGAAGGAGATGCAGAAGGAGAAGCAGAAGAAACAGAAGAAGCAGAGGCAGTAGCAGAAGAAGCAGAAGATGCAGAAG
>NW_012308077.1:0-2585 GCF_000151885.1 Dipodomys ordii | reverse complement strand
GGACACAGCGGGACACTGCGGGAACATAGCGGGACACAGCGGGGTACAGAGCGGGACACAGCGGAACACAGCTGGGGACATAGCGGGTACACAGCGGGACACAGCGGGGGACACAGCGAGGACGCAGCGGGACACAGCGGAACAGAGCGGGGGACAAAGCAGGAGACAGCGGGGGACACAGCGAGCACACAGCAGGACACAGCGGCCACATAGAGGGGACTCAGAGGGGAACACAGCGGGGGACAAAGAGGGACACCACGGGACACAGTGAGACACAGCGGGACACAGCGGGACACTGTGGGGACACAGTAGGACAAAGCGGGGGACACAGCGGGACACAGAGGAACAAATCGGGGGACAGAGCGGAGAAAGAGTAGGGCCACAGCGGGACACCTCGGTGATACAGCTGGACACAGCGGGGTACACAGCGGGACACAGCGGGCACACAGCGGGGACACAGCGGGACACAGCGGGGACAGAGCGGGACACAGTCGGACACAGCGGGACACAGTGGGGGACACAGCGGGACACAGCGGGGGACCCAGGAAGGACACAGCGGGGACACAGCGAGGACATAGCGGGGGACACAGCAGGTGACACAGCGGGACACAGCGGGGAACACAGCGAGGACACAGCGGGACACAGCGGGACACAGCGTCGATACAGAGGGGACTCAGTGGAGGACACAGCGGGGGAAACAGCGGGGGACAAAGTGGGACACCACGGGACACAGTGTGACACAGCGGGACACAGCGGGGACACTGCGGGGACACAGCAGGATAAAGCGGGGGACATAGCGGAACACAGTGGCACAGAGCGGGGGACACACCGGGGGACAGCGGAGACTGAGATGGGCCACAGCGGGACACAGCGGTTACATAGCTGGACACAGCGGGGTACACAGCGGGACACAGCGGGCACACCGGGGACACAGCGGGACACAGCGGGACACAGTGGGGACACAGTGGGACACAGCGGGACAAAGCGGGGGACACAGCGGGACACAGCTGGGGACACAGCAAGGACACAGCGGGATACAGCGGGGGACACAGTGAGGACACAGCGGGACACAGCCGGGGAAAAAGCGGGACACAGCGGGGACACAGCAGTGGACACAGCGGGACACAGCGGGGGACACAGCCGGACACAGCGGGGGAAACAGTGGGGGACACAGTGGGACACAGTGGGACACAGCGGGGGACACATGGGGAACACAGCGGGCACAGCGGGGACACAGCGGGACTCAGCGGGGGACACAGCAGTATACAGCAGGACACAGCGGGGACACAGCAGGGACACAGCGGGGGACACAGTGGGACAGAGAGGGACACAGCGGGGAACACAGCGGGACACAGAGGGGTTCACAGAGGGGTACACTGCGGGACACAGCTGGGAACACAGCGGGTCACAGCGGGACACAGCGGGAACACAGCTGGACACAGCGGGGTACACAGTGGGACACAGGGGGCACACAGTGGGGACACTGCGGGGGACACAGCGGGACACAGCGGGTCACAGTGGGGGACACAGCGGGGGACACAGCGGGGGACAGCAGAGGACAGAGAGGGGACACAGCGGCGACACAGAGGGGACGCAGCTGGGGACACAGCGTGGGACAAAGTGGGACACCATGGGACACAGTGTTACATAGCGGGACACAGCGGGACACAGCGGGCCACAGCGGGGGACAGCGGGGGACACAGCGGGACACAGTGGGCTACCCAATGAGGACACAGCGGGACACAACAGGGGACACAGCGAGGACACAACGGGACACAACGGGACACAGCGTCGATACAGCGGGGAGGCAGCGTTACATAGCGTGGTACACACTGTGGACACAACGGGACACAGTGGGGGCACAGCGGGACACAGCGGGACACAGTGGGACACAGCGGGGACAAAGCGTGAGACACAGTGAGGGACAGAGAGGGAAACAGCAGGGGACACAGCGAGGAAACAGCAGGACACAGCGGTGACACAGCGGGGACTCAGCGGGGGACACAGTGGCACACAGCGGGGGACACTGCGGGACATAGTGGGGGACACTTCGGGACACAGTGTGGGACAGAGCGTGGGACACAGCGAGACACAGTGGGGACAAAGCTGGACACAGCGGGGTACACAGAGGGACACAGCAGGGACACAGCGGGGAAACAGCGTGACACAAAAGGACACAATTGGACACAGCAGGGTACACAGCGGGACACAGCGGGCACACAGCAGGGACACAGCGGGACACAGCGGGGACACAGTAAGACACAGCGTGACACAGCGGGGGACCCAGCGAGGACACAGCGGGACACAGCGGTGGACACAACGGGGGACACAGCGGGACACAGCGGGGAACACAGCGAGGACACAGTGGGGCACAGCGGGAAACACTGCGAGGTCACAGCGGGGGACAAAACGGGACAACACGGGACACAGTGTGACAGAGTGGGACACAGCGGGGCACTGCAGGGGCACAGCGGGACAAAGCGGGAGACACAGTGAGACACAGCGGGGGACACAGCTGGGGACAGCAGGGGACAGAGAGGGGACACAGCGGGACACAGCAGGGGTACACAACGGGACACAGCCGG
>NW_012308076.1:0-2585 GCF_000151885.1 Dipodomys ordii | reverse complement strand
AGAAGGAGGAGCAGAAGCAGAAGGAGAAGCAGAAAGAGAAGCAGGAAAAGCAGAAGAAGCAGAAGCAGGAGAAGCAGAAGCAGAAGAAACAGGAGAAGGACAAGAAGCAGAAGCAGAAGCAGAAGGAGAAGCAGAAAGAGAAGCACTAGAAGCAGAAGACGCAGGAAAAGCAGAAGCAGCAGAAAGAGAAGAAGAAGAAGAAGAAGAAGAAGAAGAAGAAGAAGAAGAAGAAGAAGAAGAAGAAGAAGAAGAAGAAGAAGAAGAAGAAGAAGAAGAAGAAGAAGAAGAAGGAGGAGGAGAAGGAGAAGGAGGAGAAGGAGAAGGAGAAGGAGAAAGAGAAGAAGAAGGAGAAGGAGAAAGAGAAGAAGAAGGAGAAGGAGAAGCAGTAGAAGCAGAAGAAGCAGAAGCAGGAGAAACAGAAGCAGAACAAAAAGAATAAGCATAAGAAGCAGTATCAGAGGGAGAAGCAGAAGAAGGAGAAGCAGAAGCAGAAGAAGCAGCAGAAGGAGAAGCAGAAGCAGAAGAAGATGCAGAAGGAGAAGCAGGAGAAGCAGAAAAAGGAGAAGGAGAAGGCGAAAGAGAAGGATTAGGAGTAGGAGAAGCAAAAGGATAAGCAGAAGCAGAAAGAGACGCAGAAGGAGAAGCAGCACGAGAAGTAGGAGAAGCAGGAGAAGCAGAAGCAGTAGATGCAGAAGAAACAGAAGACGCAGAAGCAGAATGAGAAGCAGAAGGAGAAATTGAAGCAGAAGTAGAAGGAGAAGCAGAAGCAGAAGGAGAAGCAGAAGAAGGAGAAGAAGAAGCAGAAAGAGAAGCAGCACGAGAAGTAGGAGAAGCAGGAGAAGCAGAAGCAGGAGAACAGAAGAAACAGAAGACGCAAAAGCAGAATGAGAAGAGAAGGAGAAATTGAAGCAGAAGCAGAAGCCGAAGGAGAAGCAGAAGCAGAAGGAGAAGCAGAAGAAGGAGAAGAAGAAGCAGAAAGAGAAGCAGCACGAGAAGTAGGAGAAGCAGGAGAAGCAGAAGCAGGAGAACAGAAGAAACAGAAGACGCAAAAGCAGAATGAGAAGAGAAGGAGAAATTGAAGCAGAAGCAGAAGCCGAAGGAGAAGGAGAAGCAGAAGGAGAAGCAGAAGAAGGAGAAGGAGAAGCAGAAAGAGAAGCACAACGAGAAGCAGGAGTAGCAGAAGCAGGAGAAGCAGAAGAAGAATGAAAAGTAGAAGAAGGAGTTATTGAAACAGAAGAAGATGCAGAAGGAGAAGCAGAAGCAGAAGTAGAAGCAGAAAATGGAGAAGCAGAAGGAGAAGCATAAGGAGAAACAGAAGGAGAAGCAGGAGAAGCAGAAGCAAAATCAAAAGAAATAGAAGAAGGATAAGAAGCAGAAGCATAAAGAGAAGCAGAAACAGAAGGAGAAGCAGAAATAGAAGCAGAAGAAGCAGAAGCAGAACCTGAAGCAGAAGGAGAAGCAGGAGAAGCAGAAGAAGCAGAATCTGGAGAAGAAGGAGAAGCAGAAGCAGAAAGAGAAGCAAAAGCAGAAGGAGAAGCAGAAGAAACAGAAGAAGCAGAAGCAGAAGCAGTAGCAGAAGAAGCTGAAGATGCAGAAGCAGATAGAGAAGCAGCAGGAATAGCAGAATAACGAGAAGGAGAAACAGAAGGAGAAGAAGAATGAGAAGCAGAAGGAGAAGCAGGAAAAACAGAAGAAGCAGAAACAGACGGAGAAGCAGAAGAAGGAGAAGCAGAAGCAGAAGAAGAAGCAGAAGGAAAAGCACAAGCAGAAGGAGATGCAGAAGGAGAAGCAGGAGAAGCAGAAGAAACAGAAGCAGAAGGAGAAGAAGAAGGAGAAGAAGCAGAATCAGGAGAAAGCAGAAGCAGAAATAGAAAGAGAAGCCGACGAAGAGAAGCAGAACGAGAAGCATGAGAAGCAGATGAAGCAGAAGCGGGAGAATCAGAAGAAGAAGAAGAAGAAGAAACAAAAGAAGGAGAAGGAGCAGAAGGAAAAGCAGAAGCAGAAGGAGAAGCAGAAAGAGAAGCAGAAGAAGCAGAAGAAGCAGTAGCAGGAGAAGCAGAAGAAACAGAAGAAGCCCAAGAACCAGAAGGAGAACCTGAAGCAGAAGGAGAAGCAGAAGCAGGAGAAGCTGGAAAAGCAGAAGCAGAAGAAACAGAACAAGCAGAAGAAGCAGAAGCAGAACGAGAAGCAGAAGAAGAAGAAGGAGAAAGAGAAGGATTAGGAGTAGGAGGAGCAGAAGCAGAATTAGAAGCAGAAAGAGAAGCAGAAGGAGAAACAGAAGAAGCAGAAGCAGGAGAAGCAGAAGCAGAAGCAGAATGAGAAGCACAAGAAGGAGAAATTGAAGGAGAAGGAGAATGGGACGGAGAAGCAGAAGGAGAAGTAGGAGAAGCAGAAAAAGAAGCAGGAGAAGCAGAAGCAGAAGAAGGAGAAGAGCAGAAGCAGAAGGAGAATCAGAAGCAGAAGGAGAAGCAGAAGAAGCAGAAGCTGATGCAGAAGAAGAAGAAGAAACAGAAAAAGCAGAAGAAGAAGAAGAAGGAGCAGCAGGAGAAGCAGAAGAAGAAGAAGGAGGAGAAAGAGAAAGAGAA
>NW_012308075.1:0-2585 GCF_000151885.1 Dipodomys ordii | reverse complement strand
AGAAGCAGAAGCAGAGAAGCAGAAGAAACAGAGACGCAGAAGCAGAATGAGAAGCAGAAGGAGAAATTGAAGCAGAAGCAGAAGCAGAAGGAGAAGCATAAGAAGGAGAAGGAGAAGCAGAAAGAAAACAGAAAGAGAAGCAGAACGAGAAGCAGGAGAAGCAGAAGCAGGAGAAGCAGAAGCAGAAGAAACAGAATAAGGAGAAGAAGCAGAAGCAGAAGGAGAAGCAAAAACAGAAGGAGAAGCAGAAAGAGAAGGTGCGGAAGCAGAAGAAGCAGAAGCAGGAGAAGCAGAAGCATAAGAATCCGAAGAAGCAGAAGCAGAACCTGAAGCAGAAGGAGAAGCAGGAGAAGCAGAAGAAGCAGAATCTGCAGAAGCAGAAGGAGAAGCAGAAGCAGAAAGAGAACCAAAATCAGAAGGAGAAGCAGAAGAAACAGAAGAAACAGAAGCAGTAGCAGAAGAAGCTGAAGATGTAGAAGCAGAAAAAGAAGCACAAGAAATAGCAGAAGAACGAGAAGGAGAAGGAGAAACAGGAGAAGCAGAAGCAGAAGCAGAAAAAGAATCAGGAAAAGCAGAAGCAGAAACAGACGGAGAAGCAGAAGAAGGAGAAGCAGAAGCAGAAGAAGAAGCACAAGGAAAAGCACAAGCAGAAGGAGATGCAGAAGGAGAAGCAGGAGAAGCAGAAGAAGCAGAAGCAGAAGGAGAAGAACTAAAGAGAAGAAGCAGAAGCGGGAGAAGCAGAAGTAGAAAGAGAAGCCGACGAAGAGAAGCAGAACGAGAAGCAAGAGAAGCAGAGGAAGCAGAAGCAGGAGAAGCAGAAGAAGTAGAAACAGAAGAAGGAGAAGGAGCAGAAGCAGAAGGAGAAGCAGAAGCAGAAGGGGAAGCAGAAAGAGAAGCAGGAAAAGCAGAAAAGCAGAAGCAGGAGAAGCAGAAGCAGAAGAATACGAAGAAGCAGAAGCAGAAGCAGAACCTGAAGCAGAAGGAGAAGCAGGAGAAGCAGAATCTGGAGAAGCAGATTGACAAGCTGAAGGAGAAGCAGAAGCAGAAAGAGAATCAAAAGCAGAAGGAGAAGCAGAAGAAACAGAAGAAGCAGAAGCAGTAGCAGTTACAGCAGAAGCAGAAGGAGAAGCAGAAGGAAAAGCAGGAGAACGAGAAGGAGAAGGAGAAACAGACGCAGAAGCAGAAGGAGAAGCAGAAGCAGAGGAAAGAGCATAAGGACAAGCACAAGCAGAAGGAGATGCAGAACGAGAAGCAGGAGAAGCAGAAGAAGCAGAAGATGATGGAGAAGCAGAAGAAGGAGAAGGAGAAGGAGGAGAAGCAGAAGCAGAAGGAGAAGCAGAAGCGGAATGAGAAGCAGAAAGAGAAGCAGGAGAAGCACAAGAAGCAGAAGCAGGAGAAGCCGAAAGAGAAGAAGCAGAAGAAGCAGAAACAGAAGCAGAAGTAGATGCAGAAGCAGAAGGAGAAGCAGCAGAAGAAGTAGAACCAGAAATTCAGGCAGGAGAAACAGAAGAAGCAGAAGCAGAAAGAGAAGCAAAAAGAGAAGCAGAAGGAGAAGTAGAAGAAGCAGCAGAAGGAGAAGCAGCAGAAGAAGCAGAAAAACAAGCAGGAGAAGCAGAAGCAGAAAGAGAAGTACAAGCAGAAGAAGCAGAAGCAGAAGAAGAAGCAGTAGAAGCATAAGAAGCAGAAGCAGGAGAAGCAGAAGCAGAAGAACAAGAAGCATAAGAAGCAGAAGCAGAGGGAGAAACAGAAGAAGGAGAAGGAGCAGCAGAAGGTGAAGCAAAGGAGATGGAGAAGCAGAAAGAGTAGCAGAAACAGAAGGAGAAGAAGAAGGATTAGTTGGAGAATCAGAAGAAGCAGAAGCAGAAAGAGAAGCAGAAGATGGAGAAGGAGAAGCAGAAGCAGAGATAAGGAAGGAGAAGCAGAAGAAGCAGAAGCGGGAGAAGCAAAAGAAGAAGAAGAAACAGAAGAAGGAGAAGGAGCAGAAGGAGAAGCAGAAGGAGAAGCTGAAAGAGAAGCAGAAGAAGCAGTAGCAGGAGAAGCAGAAGCAGAAGAAACAGAAGAAGCTGAAGAAGCAGAAGCAGGACGTGAAGCAGAAGAAACAGAACAAGCAGAAGAAGCAGTAGCAGAAGCAGAATGAGAAGCAGAAGAAGAAGAAGGAGAAGGAGAAAGAGAAGGATTAGGAGTAGGAAGAGCAGAAGGAGAATCAGAAGCAGAACGAGAAGCAGAAGGAGCAGCAGATGGAGAAGCAGAAGGAGAAGCAGAAGGAGAAGCAGAAGAAGGAGAAGCAGAAGCAGAAGAAGCAGCAGAAGGAGAAGCAGAAGCAGAAGAAGATGCAGAAGGAGAAGCAGGAGAAGCAGAAGAAGCAAAAGCAGAAGGAGAAGCAGAAGTAGGAGAAGGAGAAGGAAGGGCCGCAGATGCAATAGGAGAAGCAGAGGCAGAATGAGAAGCAGAAAGAGAAGCAGTAGAAGCAGAAGAAGCAGGAAAGGAAGAAGCAGAAGAAAGAGAAGAAGAAGAAGAAGAAGAAGAAGAAGAAGAAGAAGAAGAAGAAGAAGAAGAAGAAGAAGAAGAAGAAGAAGAAGAAGAAT
>NW_012308074.1:0-2585 GCF_000151885.1 Dipodomys ordii | reverse complement strand
GAGAAGGACAAGAAACAGAAGCAGATGGAGAAGCAGAAACAGAAGGAGAAGCAGAAAGAGAAGGAGGGGAAGCAGAAGAACAGAAGCAGGAGAACCAGAAGCATAAGAATCCGAAGAAGCAGAAGCAGAACCTGAAGCAGAAGGAGAAGCAGGAGAAGCAGAAGAAGCAGAATCTGTAGAAGCAGAATGAGAAGCTGAAGGAGAAGCAGAAGCAGAAAGAGAATCAAAAGGAGAAGGAGAAGCGGAAGAAACAGAAGAAGCAGAAGCAGTAGCAGTTGCAGCAGAAGCAGAAGGAGAAGCAAAAGTAAAAGCAGAAGAACGAGAAGGAGAAGCAGAAGGAGAAGCAGAAGGAGAAGCAGAAGAAGCAGAAGGAGAAGCAGAAGGAGAAACAGAAGCAGAAGAAGCAGCAGAAGGAGAAGCAGAAGCAGAAGAAGATGCAGAAGGAGAAGCAGAAGAATCAGAAGAAGCAGAAGCAGAAGTAGAAGGAGATGTAGGAGAAGGAGAAGGAAGAGCCGCAGAAGCAATAGGAGAAGCAGAAGAAGAAGCAGAAGCAGAATGAGAAGCAGAAAGAGAAGCAGTAGAAGAAGAAGAAGCAGGAAAAGCAGAAGCAGCAGAAAGAGAAGAAGAAGTAGAAGAAGAAGAAGAAGAAGAAGAAGAAGAAGAAGAAGAAGAAGAAGAAGAAGAAGAAGAAGAAGAAGAAGAAGAAGAAGAAGAAGGAGAAGGAGAAGGAGAAGCAGCAGAAGCAGGAGAAGCAGAAGCAGGAGAAGCAGAAGCAGAAGAAAAAGAATAAGCATAAGAAGCAGAATCAGAGGGAGAAGCAGAAGAAGGAGAAGCAGAAGCAGAAGAAGCAGCAGAAGCAGATGCAGAAGCAGAAGAAGATGCAGAAGCAGGAGAAGCACAAGAAGGAGAAGGAGAAGGCGAAAGAGAAGGATTAGGAGTAGCAGAAGCAAAAGGATAAGCAGAAGCAGAAAGAGACCCAGAAGGAGAACCAGCACGAGAAGTAGGAGAAGCAGGAGAAGCAGAAGCAGGAGAAGCAGAAGAAACAGAAGACGCAGAAGCAGAATGAGAAGCAGAAGGAGAAATTGAAGCAGAAGCAGAAGGAGAAGCAGAAGCAGAAGCAGAAGCAGAAGAAGGAGAAGGAGAAGCAGAAAGAGAAGCAGAAAGAGAAGCACAACGAGAAGCAGGAGAAGCAGAAGCAGGAGAAGCAGAAGCAGAAGAAACATAGGAAGGAGAAGAAGCAGAAGCAGAAGGAGAAGCAGAAACAGAAGGAAAAGCAGAAAGAGAAGCAGGAGAAGCAGAAGAAGCAGCAGCAGGAGAAGCAGAAGCAGAAGAAGCCGAAGAAGCAGAAGCAGAACCTGAAGCAGAAAGAGAAGCAGGAGAAGCAGAAGAAGCAGAATCTGGAGAAGCAGAAGGAGAAGCAGAAGCAGAAAGAGAAGCAAAAGCAGAAGGAGAAGCAGAAGGGGAAGCAGAAGAAACAGAAGAAGCAGAGGCAGTAGCAGAAGAAGCAGAAGATGCAGAAGCAGAAGGAGAAGCAGAAGGAAAAGCAGAAGAACGAGAAGGAGAAGGAGTAGGAGAAACAGAAGTAGAAGCAGAAAGAGAAGCAGAAGAAAGAGCAGGAGAAGGAAAAGCAGCAGGAGGAGCAGAAAGAGCAGCAGAATGAGAAGCAGGAGATGCAGAAACTTGAGAAGCAGAAGCAGAAGAAACACAAGAAGGACAAGAAGCAGAAGCAGAAGGAGAAGCAGAAACAGAAGGAGAAGCAGGAAGAGAAGGAGGGAAAGCAGAAGAAGCAGAAGCAGGAGAAGCAGAAGCATAAGAATGTGAAGAAGCAGAAGGAGAACCTGAAGCAGAAGGAGAAGCAGGAGAAGCAGAAGAAGCAGAATCTGGAGAAGCAGAAGGAGAAGCAAAAGGAGAAGCAGAAGCAGAAAGAGAATCAAAACAGAAGGAGAAGCAGAAGAAACAGAAGAAGTAGAAGCAGTAGCAGTTGTAGCAGAAGCAGAACGAGAAGCAGAAGGAAAAGCAGAAGAACAAGAAGGAGAAGGGAAACAGAAGGACAAGCAGTAGGAGAATAAGAAGGAGAAGCAGAAGAAGGAGAAGCAGAAGCAGAAGAAGATGCAGAAGGAGAAGCAGAAGAAGCAGAAGCAGAAGGAGAAGCAGGAAAAGCAGAAGAAGCAGAAGCAAAAGGAGAAGCAAAAGAAGGAGAAGGAGAAGCAGAAGCAGAAGCATAAGGACAAGCACAAGCAGAAGGAGGTGCAGAAGGAGAAGCAGGAGAAGCAGAAGAAGCAGAAGCTGAAGGAGAAGCAGAAGTAGGAGAAGGTGAAGGTGGAGAAGCAGAAGGAGAAGCAGAAGCAGAATGAGAAGCAGAAAGAGAAGCAGGAAAACGACAAGAAGCAGAAGCAGGAGAAGCCGAAAGGGAAGAAGCAGAAGAAGCAGAAACATTAGCAGAAGGAGAAGCAGAAGCAGAAGGAGAAGCAGCAGAAGAAGTAGAACCAGAAATTCAGGCAGGAGAAACAGAAGAAGCAGAAGCAGAAGCAGAAGGAGAAGCAAAAAGAGAAGCACAAGGAATACTAAAAGAAGCAGCAGGAGGA
>NW_012308073.1:0-2586 GCF_000151885.1 Dipodomys ordii | reverse complement strand
CATAGCGGGACACAGCGGGACACAGCGAAACCCAGCGGGACCCAGTGGGGACAAAGCGGGAGACACAGCGGGACACAGCGGGACACAGCGGGGGACACAGGGGTGACACAGCGGGACACAGCGGGGGATACAGAGGGGGACACAGCGGGACACAGCGGGACACAGCAGGGGAAACAGGGGTGACACAGCGGGAAACAGAGGGGGACACAGCGGGACACAGCGGGTCCCAGCAGGGACACAGCGGGACACAGCGGAGGACAGCGGGGACAGAGCGGGACACAGCGGGACACAACAGGACACAGAGGGGACACACCGGGAAACAACGGGGGACACAGCGAGGGCACAGCGGGACACAGCAGGGGACAGCGGGGGACACAGCTGGACACAGCTGGGACACAGCAGTGGACACAGCGGGACACAGCGGGGGACACAGCGGGACACATCGGGGGACACAGCGGGGGACACAGCGGGATACAGCGTGTCACACATGGGACACAGGGGGGACACAGCGGGACTCAGTGGGGGACACAGCAGTAAACAGTGGGACACAGCGGGACACAGCGGGGACACAGCAGGGACACAACGAGACACAGCAGGGGACACAGCGCGGACACAGCGGAACACAGGTGGGACACAGCAAGGACACAGCGGGACACAGCGGGACACAGTGGGACACAGTGGGGACACAGCAGGACACAGCAGGGACACAGCGGGGGACACAGCGGGACAAAACGGGACACATTGGGGGACACAGCAGGACACCGCGGGGGACACATGTGTGACACAGCGGGACACAGCTGGGACACAGCGGGACTCAGCGGGGGACACAGCAGTACACAGCGGGACACAGCGGGATACAGCGGGGGACACGGCAGAACACAGCATGGGACACAGCGAGGACACAGCGGGACACAGCGTGACACAGCGGGGACACAGCAGGGACACAGCATGAGACACAACGGGGTACAGAGCGGTAGACAGCAGGGGACACAGCGAGGACACAGCAGGACACAGCGGGGACACAGCGGGGACTCAGCGGGGGACACAGCGGGGGACAAAGCGGGACACCACGGAACACAGCGGGACACAGCGGGAAACAGCGGTGATGCTGCGGGGACACAGCGGGACACAGTGGGGGACACAGCGGAACACAGTGGGGGACAGAGCGTGGGACACAACGAGACACAGCGGGGACAAAGCTGGACAAAGCGGGGTACACAGCGGGACACAGCGGGGACACAGCTGGAACACAGCGGGACACAGCGGGTCACAGAAGGCACACAGTGGGACACAGCGGGGGACACAGCGGGTCACAGCGGGACACAGCGTGCGACAAAGCAGGAGACAGCGGGAAACACAGCGAGGACAGAGCGGGGGACAAAGAGGGACACCACGGGACACAGTGTGACACAGCGGGGCACAGCAGGGACACTGCAGGGACACAGCGGGACAAAGCGGGGGACACAGCGGAACACAGCGGGGGACAGCAGGGAACAGACAGGGAACACAGCGGGACACAGCGGGGACACAGCTGGACACAGAGAGGGACACAGAGGGGTACACAGCGGGACACAGCGGGGAACACAGCTGGGGACACAACGGGACACGGGGGGGACACAGCGAGGACCCAGCGGAACACAGCGTGGGACACAGCGAAGACACAGCGGGGACACACCGGGACACTGAGGGTCACAGCAGGGACACAGCGGGACACAGCAGGACACAGCGGGGGACCCAGCAGGACACAGCGGGACACAGCGTCGATACAGCAGGGACACAGCGGGACACAGCTGGGTACACAGCTGGGGAAACAAAGGGACACAGTGGGGGACACAGCGGGACACAGTGGGACACAGCGGGGCAAAGTGTGAGACACAGCGGGGAACAGAGCGGGAGACATCGGGGGACACAGCGAGGACACAGCAGGACACAGCATGGACACAGAGGGAACTCAGTGGGGGACAGAGCGGGGGACAGAGCGGGACAACACGGAACACAGCGGGACACAGCGGGAAACAGCGGTGACCCTGCGGGGACACAGCGGGACACAGTGGGGGACACAGCGGAACACAGTGGGGGACAGAGTGTGGGACAAAGCGAGACACAGCCAGGACAAAGCTGGACACAGCGGGGTACCCAGCGGGACACAGCGGGGATACAATGGGGACAGTGCGGGACACAGCGGGGCACTGCGTGGGACACAGCGGGACACAGCGGGGACACAGCAGTAGACACAGCAGGACACACTGGGGGAAACAGCGGGACACAGCGGGGACTCACCGGGGGACACACAGGGGGACAAACTGGGACACCACGGGACACAGCGGGACACAGCGTGGGACACAGCGGGGACACAGCGGGACACAGCGGGGGACACAGTGAGGACAGAGCGGGTCACAGCGGGACACAGCGTGGGACAAAGCAGGAGACAGCGGGGGACACAGCGAGGACACAGCTGGACACAGCGGGGAAAAAGCGGGACACAGCGGGAGACACAGTGTGGTACACATCGGGACACAGCGGGAAACACAGAGAGGGCACAGAAGGAAACAAAGCGGGACACCACGGGACACAGTGTGACACAGC
>NW_012308072.1:0-2586 GCF_000151885.1 Dipodomys ordii | reverse complement strand
CACTTTCACTGTATTTGATGTCGATATAATTTGTGGACGGGAAGGCAAAAAACAGATCGTTTAAATAGGGATACAGGTGGACCCATTGCAACAATGAGATGTACAAGTCCTTATGTCGAAAACGAACTTTACAATTTTGGTGCAGGGGGGTAGCGGGGAGCATTGGGTGGAGGATGGGGGAGGCTGGGACAGAATATGAAGGGTAAACAAAGGAGGAGGCTGCAATGCTTGATAAGAATTTTACTCATTATCTTGGCAATGTAATTGTAACCCATCTGTACAGTATGTTCACAAAAAATAAAAAATAAAATAAAAAAAAGAAAACGAACTTTACAACTTTAGTGGGGCATATATTGAAATAGCTTTGCATCCTTGGACTGAATCCTGTTTGATCGTAGTGTATGATTTTTTTTTATGAATTGTTGAAGTTGATTGTCCAGGATTTGTAGTTTTGCATTGATGGTCATCTGAGAAATGGGTCTAGAGTTCTGTTTCTTTGATGATTCCCTGTCTGTTTTGAGGATGAGGGTTTTGCAGGTTTCCTAGAATGAGATTGGTAGTGAACTTTCATTTTCATTGAAGAGTTGGGGGAGTATCAATTGAGTTCTGCTTCAAAGGCCTTGTAGAATTCAGCTGTGAATGCATCTGGTCCTGGACCTTTTTCTTACTCTCCAGTTTTGAATTTATTTATTTTTAACCTCCTGCAGCATGGAGAGCTGCTGCTGCCATGCTGCAGAGGGGTGAGGCCTCCTCTGGCTGTTTACTCTGTGAAGAAAGTTGCCCTGCCTTGGGTGGTCCTTCCCCCATCTGGAAAGGTCAGCTTTCCTCAGAATGTAGCTGAGTCCCACTGGTCGGGTTGCTTTCCCTTTTGAAGAATGGCTCAGCAGTGTCTAATTCTAAGGCCTGAGGTATCTACTGGCTTCCCTGGCCCGGTTTTTGCCAGTATGAAAGATGACATTCTTCTGGGGTGATAGGGGAAGAGCTACCTTCCAAATGCTGTTCTGTGAGAAGGTGTGGGAACATCTTTTTGGGTACTCACACCTTCCCTTGGTTTCCCAGGCCATCTGTGATCTGCGTCTATTTGTGGTCAGCAGGATGAAGATTTTTGCTCCTTGTCAGTTCACACTGGTGGTGAGTAGAACCTGCTTGCACTCTGTTTCTAGCACCTTTTTCTCATGCTCAGTCCACTGCTATGTTGGCAGCCACAGCCACTGCCACCTCGGTCACTGGTGTATGCTCAAATCTGTCTCCTTAAACAGGCTGCCTGAATTTTTCCACTCTGGCCAAACTCTCTGTACTATGATGGCTCACTTGGGTGACTCTTCAGCCTTGGATTTTTCACTGGAACACTAAAACTGGTTTCTTCGTGAGATCTCAGTTAGCTCCCAGCTGCTCCTCTGCAATCTTTGAAGTGCTGGCAAAATTGGTTAACTACATGTAGAAAACTAAAGCTAGACCCTTATATATCACCCTGCACCAGAATCAACTCCAAATGGATCAAAGACCTTGAAGTCAAAGCAGACACTCTGAAAACATTACAGCATGGAATAGGAGAAACCCTAGGTCTCCTTGGCTCAGGCTGAAATTTTTTGAATAGAGACCCAGAAACACAACAAATCAAAGAAAGGTTGGACAAATGGGATTGCATAAAGTTGCAGAGCTTCTGCAGGGCAAATGACATAGCTAGCAAGATCAATAGAAAGCCCACGGATTGGGAGAAGATCTTTACTAGCCATACAACGGACAAGGGTCTCATATCTAAAATATACTTGGAACTCAAAAAATAAAACCCCCCAACAACAAATCCTCAAAGAAACAACTGCCCAATAAATAAGTGGGTGAAAGACTTAAAGAGAAACTTCTCTGAAGAAGAAAGAAGGATGGCCAATAGACACATGAAGAAATGTTCAACATCCCTAGCCATAAAAGAAATGCAAATCAAAACAACATTGAGATATCACCTCACTCCAGTTAGAACGGCAAAAATCAAGAACTCTAACAACAACAGATGCTGGAGGGGATGTGGACAGAAAGGAACCTTACTTCATTGTTTTGGGGAATGTAAACTTGTTCAACCACTTTGGAAAGCAGTATGGAGGTTCCTCAAAAGACTTCACATAGAACTCCCCTATGACCCAGCAATCCCACTTTTGGGCATTTATCCAAATGTTTACAAACAAGACCACACTAAAGCTACCAGCACAACTATGTTTATTGCAGCATTATTTACCATAGCTAAGATATGGAACCAACCCAGATGCCCCTCAGTAGATGAATGGATCAAGAAAATGTGGTATATATACACAATGGAATTCTATGCCTCCATCAGAAAGAATGACATTGCCCCATTTGTTAGGAAATGGAAAAACTTGGAAAAAATTATATTAAGTGAAGTAAGCCAGGCCCAAAGAAACATAGGTCCCAAGGTTTCCCTTATTTGTAATATCTAGTATATGTATGAGTCAAGCGGAAAAGGTCAGATAATGTGATGTCAGGAAAATGAACCGTTAGATGTGTATTTTAATGTTTTTTTCTTTCATGCATGTGTTTCTAACGCATTTATAAGATTATTTCTTTGTTGCTTTG
>NW_012308071.1:0-2586 GCF_000151885.1 Dipodomys ordii | reverse complement strand
ACAGCGGGGGACACAGCGGGGGACACAGTGGACACAGCCGGATACACAGCGAGGACACAGCTGGCCCAGCGGGACACAGCGGGGCACAGCGAGGACACAATGGGACACAGTGGGACAGAGCATGCCACAGCAGGACACAGCGGGACACAGCGGGGGACACAGCGATAAACAGCGCCGGACATAGTGGAGGAAACAGCGGGACACAGAGGGGAAAACAGCGTGACACAGCATGACACAGCATGGGACAACGGGGACACAGTGGGACACAGCAGGGAACAGAGCCAGGACACAGCGGGACACAGCGGGACAAGCGGGAATACAATGGGACACAGCGGGATACAGCGGGGACAGAGCAGGACATAGCGTGACACAGCGGGACACAGCGGGGGACACAGCGGGACACAGCGGGGGACACAGCTGGACACATCGGGGTACACAGCGGGGACACAGCTGGACACAGCAGGGTACACAGCGGGACACAGCGGGACACAGCGAGGACCAAGCGGGACACTGTGGGACACAGCAGGACACAGCGGGTGACACAGTGGGAAACAGCGGAGGACACAGTGGGGGACACAGCGGGATACAGCGAGGGACACAGCGGGGGAAACAGCGTGGACACAGCGTGGACACAGCTGGACACAGCGGGGACACAGCTGGACACAGCGGGATACAAAGCAAGGACACAGCCGGCCCAGCGGGACACAGCGGGGACACAGCTGGACACAGCGGGGGACAACGGGGACACAGCGGGACACAGCGGGACAGTGCGGGGACACTGCGGGGACACAGCGGGACACAGCGGGGGACACAGCGGGACACAGCGGGACATAGCGAGGGACACAGCGGGACACAGCGAGAAACAGTGGGACACAGAGTGGACAATACGGGAACATAGCGGGACACAGCGGGGTACACAGCGGGACACAGCGGGACACAGCGGGGGACACAGCGGGACACAACGGGGGACACAGAGGGGTACACAGCGGGACACAGCGGGGAACACAGCGAGGACCCTGCAGGACCCAGCGGGACACAGCGTCGATACAGCGGGGACACAGCGAGACACAGCGGGCTACACAGCTGGGAACACAACGGGACACATCGGGGGACACAGCGAGGACTCAGCGGAACACAGCGTGGGACAGAGCGAGGACACAGCGGGACAAGTGGGGACACAGCAGTAGACACAGCGGGACCCAGTGGGGGACACAGCGGGACACAGCGGGGACTCACCGGGGGACACAGCGGGGGACAAACTGGGACACCACGGGAAACAGTGGGACACAGCGGGACACTGCGGGGACACTACGGGAACATAGCGGGACACAGCGGGGTACACAGCGGGACACAGAGGGACACAGCGGGGGACACAGCGGGGACAGAGCGGGACACAGCTGGGGACACAGGGAGGACACAGCGAGGACACAGCAGGACACAGCGGGGTACACAGCAGGACACAGCGGGGTACAAGAGGGGTACACAGTGGGACACTGCGGGAAACACAGCGAGGACACAGCGGGGGACAAAGCGGGACACATTGTGACACAGTGGGACACAGCGGGGACACTGCGGGGACACAGCGAGACAAAGCAGGGGACACAGCGGAACACAGCGGGGGAAACAGTGGGAGACAGAGACGGGACACAGCGGGACACAGCTGGGACACAGCTGGACACAGCGGGGTACACAGCAGGACACAGTGTCGATACAGCGGGGACACAGCGCGACACAGCGGGTTTCAGAGCTGGGGACAAAAAGGGACACTTCGGGGGACACAGCGAGGAAACAGCGGAACACAGCGTGGGACACATCGGGACACAGCGGGACACAGCGGGACACAGCGGGACACAGCGGGACACAGCAGGGACAAAGAACTAGACACAGCGGGACACAGCGGGGGACACAGCGGGACACAGCGGGGGACACAGCGAGGACAAAGCGGGACCCAGCGGGACACAGCGTTGATACAGCGGGGACACAGCGGGGTACACAGCTGTGCACAAATGGGACACAGCGGGGACATTGCGGGGACACAGCGAGACAAAGCAAGGGACACATCGGGACACAGCGGGGGACACAGTGGGGGACAGAGAGGGGACACAGCAGGACACAGCGGGAACACAGCTGGACACAGCGGGGTACACAGCGGGACACAGCGAGCAAACAGCGGGGACACAGCGGGACACAGCCGGACACAGCGGGGACAGTCCGGGACACAGCGGGGCACAGCGGGGACACACCGGGACACAACGGGGGACACAGCGAGGACACAGCGGGACACAGCAGGGAAAAACGGGGGACACAGCAGGACACAGCGGGGACATAGCAGTGGACACAGAGGGACACAGCAGGGGACACAGCGGGACACAGCGGGGGACACAGCGGGGGACACAGCGGGACACAGCGGGACACACGTGGAACACAGGGGGGACACAGCGGGACACAGGGGGGACACAGCGAGGACACATTGGGACACAGCGGGGACACAGCGGGACTCAGCGGGGGACAGAGCAGTACACAGCGGGACACAGCGGGACACAGTGGGGGACAAAGTGGGACACAGAGGGGGACACAGAGGGGTAC
>NW_012308070.1:0-2586 GCF_000151885.1 Dipodomys ordii | reverse complement strand
GAGAAGCAGAAGAAGCAGAAGCTGAAGCAGAAGAAGAAGAAACAGAAAAAGCAGAAGAAGCAGAAGAAGAAGCAGCAGGAGAAGCAGAAGAAGAAGAAGGAGAAAGAGAAGGATTAGGCGTAGGAGAAACAGAAGGATAAGCAGAAGCAGAAAGAGAAGGAGAAGGAGAAGCAGAAGGAGCAGAAGCAGGAAAAGCAGAAGCATAATGAAAGGCAGAAGAAGGAGAAATTGAAACAGAAGAAGATGCAGAAGGAGAAGCAGAAGCAGAAGCAGTAGTAGAAGCAGAAGAAGGAGAAGCAGAAGCAGAAGCATAAAGAGAAACAGAAGGAGAAGCAGGAGAAGCAGAAGCAGGAGAAGCAGAATCAGAAGAATTAGAAGAAGGAGAACAAGCAGAAGCAGAAAGAGAAGCCGAAACAGAAGGAGAAGCAGAAATAGAACAGAAGAAGACGAAGAAGCAAAAGGAGAACCTGAAGCAGAAGGAGAAGCTGGAGAAGCAGAAGAAGAAGAATCTGGAGAAGAAGAAGGAGAATCAGAAGGAGAAGCAGAAGCAGAAAGAGAAGCAAAAGCAGAAGTAGAAGAAACAGAAGAAGAAGAAGCAGTAGCAGAAGAAGCTGAAGATGCAGAAGCAGAAAGAGAAGCAGAAGGAATAGCAGAAGAACGAGAAGGAGAAACAGAAGGAGAAGCAGAAGGAGAAGCAGGAAAAGAAGAAGAAGCAGAAGCAGACGGAGAAGCAGAAGAAGGAGAAGCAGAAGCCGGAGCAGAAGAAGAAGCAGAAGGAAAAGCAGGAGAAGCAGAAGAAGCAGAAGCAGAAGAAGAAGCAGAAGTAGGAGAAGGAGAAGGAGAAGGAAGGGCAGCAGAAGCAATACAAAAGCAGAAGGAGAAGCAGAACGATGAGAAGAAGAAAGAGAAGCAGGAAAAGCACAAATGCAGAATCAGGAGAAGCAGCAGCAGGAGAAGCAGAAGCAGAAGAAGATGCAGAAGGAGAAGCAGGAGAAGCAGAAGAAGCAGAAGCAGAAGGAGAAGCAGGAAAGCAGAAGAAGCAGAAGCAAAAGGAGAAGGAAAAGAAGGAGAAGGAGAAGGAGAAGCTGAAGCAGAAGAAGAAGCATAAGGACAAGCACAAGCAGAAGGAGATGCAGAAGGAGAAGCAGGAGAAGCAGACGAAGCAGAAGCTGAAGGAGAAGCAGAAGTAAGAGAAGGAGAAGGAGGAGAAGCAGAAGCAGAAGGAGAAGCCGAAGCGGAATGAGAAGCAAAAAGAGAAGCAGGAGAAGCACAAGAAGCAGAAGCAGGAGAAGCCGAAAGAGAAGAAGCAGAAGAAGCAGAAACAGAAGCAGAAGTAGAAGCAGAAGCAGAAGGAGAAGCAGCAGAAGAAGTAGAACCAGAAATTCAGGCAGGAGAAACAGAAGAAGCAGAAGCAGAAAGAGAAGCAAAAAGAGAAGCAGAAGGAGAAGTAGAAGAAGCAGCAGAAGGAGAAGCAGCAGAAGAAGCAGAAAAACAAGCAGGAGAAGCAGAAGCAGAAAGAGAAGTAGAAGCAGAAGAAGCAGAAGAAGAAGAAGCAGAAGAAGAAGCAGTAGAAGCATAAGAAGCAGAAGCAGGAGAAGCAGAAGAACAAGAAGAAGCATAAGAAGCAGAAGCAGAAGCAGAGGGAGAAACAGAAGAAGGAGAAGGAGCAGCAGAAGGTGAAGCAGAAGGAGATGGAGGAGCAGAAAGAGAAGTAGAAACAGAAGGAGAAGAAGAAGGATTAGTTGGAGAATCAGAAGAAGCAGAAGCAGAAAGAGAAGCAGAAGATGGAGAAGGAGAAGCAGAAGCAGAGGAAAGGAAGGAGAAGCAGAAGAAGCAGAAGCGGGAGAAGCAGAAGAAGAAGAAGAAACAGAAGAAGGAGAAGGAGCAGAAGGAGAAGCAGAAGCAGAAGGAGAAGCAGAAAGAGAAGGAGAAGAAGCAGTAGCAGGAGAAGCAGAAGCAGAAGAAACAGAAGAAGCTGAAGAAGCAGAAGCAGGACCTGAAGCAGAAGATACCGAACAAGCAGAAGAAGCAGTAGCAGAAGCAAAACGAGAAGCAGAAGAAGAAGGAGAAGGAGAAAGAGAAGGATTAGGAGTAGGAAGAGCAGAAGGAGAATCAGAAGCAGAACGAGAAGCAGAAGGAGCAGCAGAAGGAGAAGCAGAAGAAGGAGAAGCAGAATAAGGAGAAGCAGAAGCAGAAGAAGCAGCAGAAGGAGAAGCAGAAGCAGAAGAAGATGCAGAAGGAGAAGCAGGAGAAGAAGAAAAAGCAAAAGCAGAAGGAGAAGCAGAAGTAGGAGAAGGAGAAGGAGAAGGAAGGGCAGTAGAAGCTATAGGAGAAGCAGAAGGAGAAGCAGAAGCAGAATGAGAAGCAGAAAGAGAAGCAGAAGAAGTAGAAGAAGTAGGAAAGGAAGAAGCAGAAGAAAGAGAAGAAGAAGAAGAAGAAGAAGAAGAAGAAGAAGAAGAAGAAGAAGAAGAAGAAGAAGAAGAAGAAGAAGAAGAAGAAGAAGACGATGAAGATGATGATGATGATGAGAGATGAGGAGAAGAAGTAGAAGTAGTAGAAGCAGAGAGCAGAAGCAGGAGTAGCAGA
>NW_012308069.1:0-2586 GCF_000151885.1 Dipodomys ordii | reverse complement strand
TGTCCCCTGCTGAGTCCCCTCTGTGTCCCCGCTGTGTCCCGCTGTGTCCCCCGCTGTGTCCCGCTGTGTCCCCCGCTGTGGCCTGCTGTGTCCCGCTATGTCCTGCTGGGTCCAGCTGTGTCCCCGCTGTGTCCCGCTGTGTCCCCGCAGGTTCACCGCTGTTTCACGCTGTGTTCCGTGGTGTCCCGCTTTGTCCCCCGCTGTGGCCCCCCCTCAGCCACCTGTGTCCCCGCTGTGTCCCGCTGTGTCCTCGCTGTGTCCGCCTCTGTCTCCTGCTCTGTCCACCGCTGTGTCTCATGCTTTGTCCCCGCTGGGTCCCGATGTGTCCCGCTCTGTCCCCCACTGTGTCCCCCGCTGAGTCCTCTATGTGTCGCCGCTGTGTCCCGCTCTGTCCTCGCTGTGTCCCCTGCTGTCTCCCGCTTTGTCCCACGCTTTGTCGCCGCTGTGTCCCGCTGTGTCCCGCTGTGTCCCCCACTGTGTCCCCCGCTGAGTCCTCTATGTGTCGCCGCTGTGTCCCGCTGTGTCCTCGCTGTGTGCCCTGCTGTCTCCCACTTTGTCCCACGCTATGTCTCGCTGTGTCCCGCTTTGTCCTCGCTGTGTCCCCTGCTGTGTCCTGCTGTGTTCCCGTTGTGTCCCAAGCTGTGTCCCGCTTTGTCCCGCTGTGTGCCCGCTGTGTGCCCCGCTGTGTCCCACTATGTTCCCGCAGTGTCCCCGCTGTGTCCCCGCTGTGTCCTCGCTGTGTTCCCCTCTGTGTCCAGCTGTGTCCCCCGCTGTGTCCCGCTGTGTCTACTGCTGTGTCCCCACTGTGGCCCCCTGTGTCTCGCTGTGTCCCGCTGTGTCCTCGCTGTTTCCCACGCTGTGTTCTGCTGTGTGCTCGCTGTGTCCCCCGCTGTGTCCCGTTGTGTCCCCAGCTGTGTACCCCGCTGTGTCCCGCTGTGTCCCCGCTGTATCGACGTTGTATCCCACTTGGTCCCGCTGTGTCCTCGCTGTGTTCCCGGCTGTGTCCTGCTGTTTACCCCTCTGTGTCCCCCGCTGTGTCCCGCTGTGTACTGTTGTGTCCCCCGCTGAGTCCCGCTGTATCCCCGCTGTGTCCCAATGTGTCCTCGCTGTGTTCCACGCTGGGTCCCGCTGTGTCCCCGCTGTGTCCCAATGTGTCCTCGCTGTTTCCCACGCTGTGTTCTGCTGTGTCCTCGCTGTGTCCCCCGCTTTGTCCCGCTGTGTCCCCGCTGTATCGATGCTGTGTCCCGCTTGGTCCCGCTGTGTCCCCCTTGTGTCCCCGTCTGTGTCCCACTGTGTCCCGCTGTCTCCCCCGCTGTGTCCCTATGTGTCCCATGCTTTGTCCCCCTGTGTCCCCGCAGTTTCCCCGCTGTGTCCCGCTGTTTCCCACTGTGTTCTGTGGTGTCCTGCTTTGTCCCCCGCTGTGTCCCCCGGTGAGTCGCCACTGTGTCCCCGCTTTGTCCCGCTGAGTCCTCCATGTGTCCCCCGCTGTTTTCCGCTGTGTCCCCCGCTGTGTCCCGCTGTGTCCACTGCTCGGTCCAGGCTGTGTCCCGCTGTGTCCCGCTGTGTCCGGCTGTGTCCTCACTGTGTCCAACTCTGTGTTCCGCTGTGTCCTCGCTGTGTCCCCCGCTGTGTCCCGCTGTGTCGCCCGCTGTGCCCTGCAGTGTCCCGCTCTGTCCCGCTGTGTCCTCGCTGTGTCCCGCTGTGTCCCCGCTGTCTCCAGCTCTGTCCCCTGCTGTGTCTCACGCTTTGTCCCCGCTGTGTCCCACTGCGTCCCGCTGTGTCCCGCTGTGCCCCCACTGTGTCCCGTTGTGTCCACAGCTTTGTACCATGCTGTGTAACGCTGTGTCTCCGCTGTATCGACGCTGTGTCCCGCTGGGTCCCACTGTGTCCTCGCTGTCTTCCCCGCTGTGTCCAGCTGTTTCCCCCACTGTGTCCCCTCTGTGTCCTGCTGTGTCCCCTGCCGTGTCCCCCTGTGTCCCGCTGCGTCCCCGCTGTGTCCCGCTGTGTCCCCCTTTGTCCCCCACTGTGTCCCGCATTGACCCTGCTGTGTCCCGCTGTGTCTCCGCTGTATCGACGCTGTGTACCGCTGGGTCCTGCTGTGTCCTCTCTGTGTTCCCCACTGTGTCCCACTGTGTCCCCCGCTGTGTCCCTCGCTGTGTCCCCCGCTGTGTCCCGCTGTGTCCCGCTGTGTCCCCCGCTGTGTCCTTGCTGTGTCCCCGCTGGGTCCCGCTGGGTCCCGCAGTGTCCCCCGTTGAGTCGCACTGTGTCACCGCTGTGTCCCGCTCTGTCCCCGCTCTATCGACGCTGTGTCCCGCTGTGTCCCCCGCTGTGTCCCGCTTTGTCACCGCTGTGTCCCGCTGTGTCCTCGCTGTGTCCCCCGCTGTGTCCCGCTTTGTCACCGCTGTGTCCCGCTGTGTCCTCGCTGTGTCTCCCGCTGTGTCCCGCTTTGTCCCCGCTGTGTCCCGCTGTGTCCCGCTGTGTCCCCCGCTGTGTCCCGCTGTGTCTCCTGCTGTGTCCCCACTGTGTCACACTGTGTTTCGCTGGGTCCCGCAGTGTCCCCGCTGTGTCCCCGCTGTGTCCCGCTGT
>NW_012308068.1:0-1352 GCF_000151885.1 Dipodomys ordii | reverse complement strand
ATTTATCTGTGATCAAATCTATCTATTGATCGATCTATCTGCTATTTTTTGTGGGATTTCTCACGTTTACTGTGTCTGGATTGATGTCTTTCCTCGGAGCTGGGTCTGTGTGAACTTGTTTTTCCTCTCAGAATGAGTCCAGGTGGCCCTCCTAGCAGACAGGTCTGAAACCTCCACCACCACCAAGCAACTTCCTAGTTGCAAGCGTCAATTGGCCTGGTAGCTGGGGACTGTGATGTCCTGCAGAAGTACTGCAGGTGGATTTTTTTTGGGGGGGGGTCCGGTTGTGGGGCCTGAACTCTGGGCCTGGGCGCTGTCCCTCAGCTCTTCAGCTCAAGGCTAGTGCTCTACCACTTGAGCCACAGCGCCACTTCCGACTTTTTTCTTTTTGCTTATGTGGTGCTGAGGAATCGAACCCAGGGCCTCAGGCATGCAAGGCAAGCGCTCTACCACTGAGCCACCTTCCCAGCCCCTGCAGGTGGATTTTATACATTTCCCAGTGGGATTAAGCGGCACAGTCCCCACACAGAGATGGGAAGGCTGAAGCATTGTCTTGTCCTCTCTCTGCATTTATAGCGAGACTCCAAGTTTCAGAGACCCTAACTTTCTAATTCTTTTAACATCCTTTAAGAACCCTAATTGTAGCATCTTGCCCTCATTTCTGCCACCCACAAAATCCTGGATAATAAACCGAAATACTTAATATCAAAACTGAGTTTTTCCTATCAGTGTACAAAACAACAACAAAAAAAAACCAGAATACAAAAACATAGTCAGCTGAATGCTGGTTGCCCGCACCTGTAATCCTGGCAACTTAGGAGCCTGAAATCTGAGGACTGGTGGTTTGAAGCCAACCCTGGGGAGGAAAGTTCATGTGGCTCTTATCTCCAATTAATTACCAAAAAGCTGGAAGTGGAGCTGTGGCTCAAGTGGTAGAACACTAGCACCCAGCCCCTGAGTTCAATTCCCCGAGACTGGCAAAACAACAACAATAACAACAACAAACCCACCAAAACCTAACACTGTTAGAAGTAAACTACCTAGTTGTGATCATCATAAAGTGGGCCTCAAGCTTGTATTTCATATGAGGTTGGCATAAAGAAGTAGCTCCAACACTGTTCACAATAGCTAGGATATGGAAACAACCCAGATGCCCCACCACAGATGAATGGATCCAAAAATTGTGGTATCTATACACAATGGAATATTATGCAGCCATTAGAAATGACAAAATAATGGCATTTGCAGGGAAATGGATGGAGCTAGAAGGAATCATGTTGAGCGAGGTAAGCCAAGAACGAAGAGACAAACGGTACATGGTCTCCCTGATAAGTTGGATGTTAAATCCAAAA
>NW_012308067.1:0-2586 GCF_000151885.1 Dipodomys ordii | reverse complement strand
GAAAGAGAAGTAGATACTTATGGAGAAGTAGATATAGAAGCAGATGAAGCCGAAGTAGCAATAAGCAGAACTTAAAGCAGAAGGAGAAGCAGGAGAAGCAGAAGTAGCAGAATCTGGAGAAGAAGAAGGAGAACCAGATGGAGAATCAGAAGCAGAAAGAGAATCAAAAGCAGAAGGAGAAGCAGAAGGAGAAGCAGAAGAAACAGAAGATGCAGAATCAGTAGCAGAAGAAGCTGAAGATGCAGAAGCAGAAAGAGAAGCAGATGGAATAGCAGAAAAACGAGAAGGAGAAATAGAAGGAGAAGCAGAAGGAGAAGCAGGAAAAGCAGAAGAAACAGAAGCAGACGGAGAAGCAGAAGAAGGAGAAGGAGAAGCCGGAGCAGAAGAACAAGCAGAAGGAAAAGCACAAGCAGAAGGAGATGCAGAAGGTTCAGCAGGAAATGCAGATGACGCAGAAGCAGAAGGAGAAGAAGAAGCAGAGGAGAAGAAGAAGAGAGAAGCAGATCAGAGAGCAGAAGCAGAAATAGAAAGAGAAGCCGACGAAGAGAAGCAGAACGAGAAGCAGGAGAAGCAGAAGAAGCACAAGCGGGAGAAGCAGAAGAAGAAGAAACAGAAGAAGGAGAAGGAGCAAAAGTAGAAGGAGAAGCAGAAGGAGAAGCAGAAAGAGAAGCAGGAAAAGCAGAAGAAGCAGAAGCAGGAGAAGCAGAAGGAGAAGAAACAGGAGAAGGACAAGAAGCAGAAAGAGAAGCAGTAAAAGCAGAAGAGGCAGGAAAAGCAGAAGCAGAAGAAAGAGAAGAAGAAGAAGACGAAGAAGAAGAAGAAGAAGCAGCAGCATAAGGAGAAACATAAGGAGAAGCATAAGGAGAAGTATAAGGAGAAGCAGTAGAAGGAGAAGAAGCAGAAGCAGGAGAAGCTGAAGCAGAAGAAAAAGAATAAGCAAAAGAAGCAGAAGCAGAAGCAGTGAGAGAAGCAAAAGAATGAGAAGGAGAAGGAGCAGCAGAAGGAGAAGCAGAAGCAGAAAGAGAAGCAGAAACAGAAGGAGAACAAGAAGGAGTAGCAGGAGAATCAGAAGAAGCAGAAAGAGAAGGAGAAGAAGGAGAAGCAGAAGTAGAATCCGAAGAAACAGAAGAAGAAGAAGCAGAAGAAACAGAAGCAAAAGAAACAGAAGAAGGAGAAGAGCAGAAGCAGAAGCAGAAGGAGAAGCAGAAGCAGAAGGAGAAGCAGAAAGAGAAGCAGGAGAACCAGAAGAAGCAGGAGAAGCAGAAGCAGAAGAAACAGGAGAAGCCGAAGAAGCAGAAGCAGAATCTGAAGCAGAAGGAGAAACAGAAGAAGCACAATCTGAAGCAGAAGCAGAAGGAACAGAAATAGTAGAATAAGCAGAAGCAGAAGCACCAGGACAAGCAGAAGAACAAGAAGGAGAAGGGGAAAGAGAAGGATTAGGAGTAGGAGATGCAAAAGGATAAGCAGAAGCAGAAAGAGACGCAGAAGGAGAAGCAGCACGAGAAGTAGGAGAAGCAGGAGAAGCAGAAGCAAGAGAAGCAGAAGAAACAGAAGACGCAGAAGCAGAATGAGAAGCAGAAGGAGAAATTGAAGCAGAAGGAGAAGGAGAAGCAAAAGGAGAAGCAGAAGAAGGAGAAGGAGAAGGAGAAGGAGAAAGAGAAGCAGAAAGAGAAGCACAATGAGAAGCTGGAGAAGCAGAAGCAGGAGAAGCAGAAGCAGAAGAAACATAAGAAGGAGAAGAAGCAGAAGCAGAAGGAGAAGCAGAAATAGAAGGAAAAGTAGAAATAGAAGCAGGAGCAGCAGAAGAAGCATCAGCAGGAGAAGCAGAAGCAGAAGAAGCTGAAGAAACAGAAGCAGAATCTGAAGCATAAGGAGATACAGGAGAAGCAGAAGAAGCAGAATCTGGAGAAGCAGAAGGAGAAGCAGAAGCAGAAAGAGAAGCAAAAGCAGAAGGAGAAGCAGAAGGAGAAGCAGAAGAAACAGAAGAAGCAGAGGCAGTAGCAGAAGATGTAGAAGCAGAAGGAGAAGCAGAAGGAAAAGCAGAAGAACGAGAAGGAGAAGGAGAAGGAGAAACAGAAGGAGAAGCAGAAAGAGAAGCAGAAGAAGGAGCAGGAGAAGGAAAAGCAGCAGGAAAAGCAGAAAGAGAAGCAGAAAGAAAAGCAGAAGGAGAAGCAGGAGATGCAGAAACAGGAGAAGAACAGGCAGAAGAAACAGGAGAAGAACAAGAAGCAGAAGCAGAAGGAGAAGCAGAAAGAGAAGGAGGGGAAGCAGAAGAAGCAGAAGCAGGAGAAGCAGAAGCATAAGAATCCGAAGAAGCAGAAGCAGAACCTGAAGCAGAAGGAGAAGCAGGAGAAGCAGAAGAAGCAGAATCTGGAGAAGCAGAATGAGAAGCAGAAGGAGAAGCAGAAGCAGAAATAGAATCAAAAGCAGAAGGAGAAGCAGAAGAAACAGAAGAAGTAGAATCAGTAGCAGTTGTAGCAGAAGCAGTAGGAAAAGCAGAAGGAAAAGCAGAAGAACAAGAAGGAGAAGGAGAAACAGAAGGAGAAGCAGAAGGAGAAGCAGAAAGAGAAGCAGGTAAAGCAGATG
>NW_012308066.1:0-2586 GCF_000151885.1 Dipodomys ordii | reverse complement strand
CAGAAGAAGAAGAAGAAGAAGAAGAAGAAACAGAAGCAAAAGAAACAGAAGAAGGAGAAGAGCAGAAGCAGAAGCAGAAGGAGAAGCAGAAGAAGAAGGAGAAGCAGAAAAAGATGCAGGAGAAGCAGAAGAAGCAGGAGAAGCAGAAGCAGAAGAAACAGGAGAAGCCGAAGAAGCAGAAGCAGAATAAGAAGAAGAAGGAGAAACAGAAGAAGCACAATCTGAAGCAGAAGCAGAAGAAACAGAAACAGTAGAATAAGCAGAAGCAAAAGCACCACGAGAAGCAGAAGAAGAAGAAGGAGAAGGCGAAAGAGAAGGATTAGGAGTAGGAGAAGCAAAAGGATAAGCAGAAGCAGAAAGAGACGCAGTAGGAGAAGCAGCACGAGAAGTAGGAGAAGCAGGAGAAGCAGAAGCAGGAGAAGCAGAAGAAACAGAAGACACAGAAGCAGAATGAGCAGCAGAAGGAAAAATTGAAGCAGAAGCAGAAGGAGAAGCAGAAGCAGAAGGAGAAGCAGAAGAAGGAGAAGGAGAAGCAGAAAGAGAAGCAGAAGCAGAAGCAGGAGAATCAAAAGCATTAGAAGCAGAAGCAGAAGAAATAGAAGGAGAAGAAGCAGAAGCAGAAGGAGAAGCAGAAACAGAAGGAAAAGCAGAAAGAGAAGCAGGAGGGGCAGAAGAAGCAGCAGCAGGAGAAGCAGAAGCAGAAGAAGCCGAAGAAGCAGAAGCAGAACCTGAAGCAGAAGGAGAAGCAGAAGAAGCAGAATCTGGAGAAGCAGAAGCAGAAAGAGAAGCAAAAGCAGAAGGAGAAGCAGAAGGAGAAGCAGAAGAAACAAAAGAAGCAGAGGCAGTAGCATAAGAAGCAGAAGATGCAGAAGCAGAAGGAAAAGCAGATGAAGAGAAGGAGAAAGAGAAGGAGAAACAGAAGGAGAAGCAGAAAGAGAAGCAGAAGAAGGAGCAGGAGAAAGAAAAGCAGCAGGAGAAGCAGAAAGAGCAGCAGAAGGAGAAGCAGGAGATGCAGAAACAGGAGAAGCAGAAGCAGAAGAAACAGGAGAAGGACAAGACGCAGAAGCAGAGGGAGAAGCAGAAACAGAAGGAGAAGCAGAAAGAGAAGTAGGGGAAACAGAAGAAGCAGAAGCAGGAGAAGCAGAAGCATAAGAATCCGAAGAAGCAGAAGCAGAACCTGAAGCAGAAGGAGAAGCAGATGAAGCAGAAGAAGCAGAATCTGGGGAAGCAGAATGAGAAGCAGTAGGAGAAGCAGAAGCAGAAAGAGAATCAAAAGCAGAAGGAGAAGCAGAAGAAACAGAAGAAGTAGAAGCCGTAGCAGTTGTAGCAGAAGCAGAACGAGAAGCAGAAGGAAAAGCAGAAGAACAAGAAGGAGAAGGAGAAACAGAAGGAGAAACAGAAGTAGAAGCAGAAAGAGAAGCAGGTAAAGCAGCAGAAGAAGAAGCAGAAGGAGAATCAGAAGGAGAAGCAGAAGAAGGAGAAGGAGAAGCAGAACAAGATGCAGAAGGATAAGCAGGAGAAGCAGAAGAAGCAGAAGCAGAAGGAGAAGAAGGACAAACAGAAGAAGCGGAAGCAAAAGGAGAAGCAAAAGAAGGAGAAGGAGAAGCAGAAGCAGAAGAAGAAGCAGAAGGAGAAGAAGGACAAACAGAAGAAGCAGAAGCAAAAGGAGAAGCAAAAGAAGGAGAAGGAGAAGGAGAAGCAGAAGCAGAAGAAGAAGCATAAGGACAAGCACAAGCAGGAGATGCAGAAGGAGGAGCAGGAGAAGCAGAAGAAACAGAAGCTGAAGGAGAAGCAGAAGTAGGAGAAGGAGAAGGAGGAGAAGCAGAAGGAGAAGCAGAAGCGGAATGAGAAGCAGAAAGAGAAGCAGGGGAAGCACAAGAAGCAGAAGCAGGAGAAGCTGAAAGAGAAGAAGCAGAAACAGAAGCAGAAGTAGAAGCAGATGCAGAAGGAGAAGCAGCAGAAGAAGTAGAACCAGAAATTCAGGCAGGAGAAACAGAAGAAGCAGAAGCAGAAGCAGAAGGAGAAGCAAAATGAGAAGCAGAAGAAGAAGTAGAAGAAGCAGCAGAAGGAGAAGCAGCAGAAGAAGCAGAAAAAGAAGTAGGAGAAGCAGAAGTAGAAAGAGAAGTAGAAGCAGAAGAAGCAGAATAAGCAGAAGCAGAAGAAGAAGCAGTAGAAGCATAAGAAGCAGAAGCAGGAGAAGCAGAAGCAGAAGAAAAAGAAGAAGCATAAGAAGCAGAAGCAGAGAGAGACACAGAAGAAGGAGGAGCAGCAGAAGGTGAAGCAGAAGGAGATGCAGAAGCAGAAAGAGAAGCAGAAACAGAAGGAGAAGAAGAAGGAGAAGTTGGAGAATCAGAAGAAGCAGAAGAAGAAGCAGAAAGAGAAGCAGAAGAAGGAGAAGGAGAAGCAGAACGAGAAGGACAAGCAGGAGAAGCAGAAGAAGCAGAAGCGGGAGAATCAGAAGAAGAAGAAGAAGAAGAAGAAGATGACGAAGAAGAAGAAGAAGAAGATGAAGATGAAGAAGAAGAAGAAGAAGAAGAAGAAGAAGAATACGATGATTTTTTATGAATCAGATGAAGGAGAATGAGC
>NW_012308065.1:0-2586 GCF_000151885.1 Dipodomys ordii | reverse complement strand
GAAGCAGAAGAAGCAGTAGCAGGAGAAGCAGAAGCAGAAGAAACAGAAGAAGCCCAAGAACCAGAAGGAGAACCTGAAGCAGAAGGAACAGGAGAAGCAGCAGAAGCTGGAAAAGCAGAAGCAGAAGAAACAGAACAAGCAGAAGAAGCAGAAGCAGAACGAGAAGCAGAAGAAGAAGAAGGAGAAAGAGAAGGATTAGGAGTAGGAGGAGCAGAAGCAGAATAAGAAGCAGAAAGAGAAGCAGGAGAAGCAGGAGGAGAAACAGAAGAAGCAGAAGCAGAGGAAGTAGAAGAAGAAGAACAATGAGAAGCACAAGAAGGAGAAATTGAAGGAGAAGGAGAATGAGACGGAGTAGCAGAAGGAGAAGTAGGAGAAGCAGAAGAAGAAGAAGAAGGAGAAACAGAAGCAGAAGAAACAGAAGAAGGAGAAGAGCAGAAGCAGAAGCAGAAGGAGAAGCAGAAGCAGAAGGAGAAGCAGAAGAAGCAGAAGCTGAAGCATAAGTAGAAGAAACAGAAAAAGCAGAAGAAGAAGAAGAAGAAGCAGGAGAAGCAGAAGAAGAAGAAGGAGAAAGAGAAGGATTAGGAGTAGGAGAAACAGAAGGATAAGCAGAAGCAGAAAGAGAAGCAGAAGGAGAAGCAGAAGAAGCAGAAGAAGCAGAAGCAGGAGAAGCAGAAGCATAATGAAAGGCAGAAGAAGGAGAAATTGAAACAGAAGAAGATGCAGAAGGAGAAGCAGAAGCAGAAGCAGTAGTAGAAGCAGAAGGAGGAGAAGCAGAAGGAGAAGCATAAAGAGAAACAGAAGGAGAAGCAAGAGAAGCAGAAGCAGGAGAAGCAGAATCAGAAGAAATAGAAGAAGGAGAAGAAGCAGAAGCAGAAAGAGAAGCAGAAACAGAAGGAGAAGCAGAAATAGAAGCAGAAGAAGCCGATGAAGCAAAAGCAGAACCTGAAGCAGAAGGAGAAGCTGGAAAAGCAGAAGAAGAAGAATCTGGAGAAGAAGAAGGAGAACCAGAAGGAGAAGCAGAAGCAGAAAGAGAAGCAAAAGCAGAAGGAGAAGCAGAAGGAGAAGCAGAAGAAACAGAAGCAGAATCAGTAGCAGAAGAAGCTGAAGATGCAGAACCAGAAAGAGAAGCAGAAGGAATAGCAGAAGAACGAGTAGGAGAAATAGAAGGAAAAGCAGAAGGAGAAGCAGGAAAAGCAGAAGAAGCAGAAGCAGAAGGGGAAGAACTAAAGAGAAGAAGCAGAAGCAGAAGTAGAAAGAGAAGCCGACGAAGAGAAGCAGAACGAGAAGCAGGAGAAGCAGGAGAAGCAGAAGCGGGAGAAGCAGAAGAAGAAGAAAGAGAAGAAGGAGAAGGAGCAGAAGCCGAAGGAGAAGCAGAAGCAGAAGGAGAAGCAGAAAGAGAAGCAGGAAAAGCAGAAAAAGCAGAAGCAGGAGAAACAGAAGCAGAAGAAACAGGAGAAGGACAAGAAGCAGAAGCAGAAGCAGAAGGAGAAGCAGAAACAGAAGGAGAAGCAGAAAGAGAAGGAGAGGAAGCAGAAGAAGCAGAATCAGGAGAAGCAGAAGCATAAGAATCCGAAGAAGCAGAAGCAGAACCTGAAGCAGAAGGAGAAGCAGAATCTGGAGAAGCAGAATGACAAGCTGAAGGAGAAGCAGAAGCAGAAAGGGAATCAAAAGCAGAAGGAGAAGCAGCAGAAACAGAAGAAGCAGAAGCAGTAGCAGTTGCAGCAGAAGGAGAAGCAGAAGGAAAAGCAGGAGAACAAGAAGGAGAAAGAGAAACAGAACCAGAAGGAGAAGGAGAATCAGAAGGAGAAGCAAAAAAAGCAAATGGAGAAGCAGAAGGAGAAACAGAAGCAGAAGAAGCAGCACAAGGAGAAGCAGAAGCAGAAGGAGATGCATAAGGAGAAGCAGGAGAAGCAGAAGAAGCAGAAGGAGAAGTAGAAGTAGGAGAAGGAGAAGGAAGAGTCGCAGAAGCAATAGGAGAAGAAGAAGGAGAAGCAGAAGCAGAATGAGAAGAAGAAGGAGAAGGACTAGAAGCAGAAGAAGCCGGAAAAGAAGAAGAAGAAGAAGAAGAAGAAGAAGAAGAAGAAGAAGAAGAAGAAGAAGAAGAAGAAGAAGAAGAAGAAGAAGAAGGAGAAGGAGAAGGAGAGGGAGAAGGAGAAGGAGAAGCATAAGGAGAAGAAGTAGAAGCAGAAGAAGCAGAAGCAGGAGAAGCAGAAGCAGAAGAAAAGGATAAGCATAAGAAGCAGAATCAGAGGGAGAAGCAGAAGAAGGACAAGGAGCAGCAGAAGGAGAAGCAGAAGGAGAATCAGAAGGAGAAGCAGAAGAAGGAGAAGCAGAAGCAGAAGAAGAAGAAGAAGAAGAAGAAGAAGAAGATGCAGAAGGAGAAGCAGGAGAAGCAGAAGAAGCAGAAGCAGAAGGAGAAGCAGAAGTAGGAGAAGGAGAAGGAAGGGCAGCAGAATCAATAGGAGAAGCAGAAGGAGAAGGAGAAGCAGAATGAGAAGCAGAAAGAGAAGCAGTAGAAGCAGAAGAAGCAGGAAAAGCATAAGCAGAAGGAAGAGAAGAAGAAGACGAAGAAGAAGAACAAGAAGA